>NW_014040116.1:31097-36086 GCF_001186125.1 Sphaeroforma arctica JP610 | reverse complement strand
ACATACTTACATACATATATTATATATATAGATATATATATAATATATGCACAAATAGCACAAGCAGACATACAGACACAGACACAGACACAGACACAGACACAGTCATAGACACAGACACAGATATATATATATATATATATATATATATCTGTGTGCTTTTTTTCACTGTATAAAATTTTACATGCAGCCTGTAGGGAACCAAGCACAGCAAATGAGAAATTTCCCAAAACAGGTGCAACAACACATGCCACTGAGGAAAACGTATGAGTGCCAGGAGAAAACGTAATATACAACTCGATATGTGCATACCTTTTGCGCCAAGTTTTCCGCATTCTCTTTCTGCTCCAGTTCTTTCCGCTGCCGCCTGGCCTCACTTTCCATTTCGCGTCTCTCTCGCAGAAGCTGATTTCTCAAAAACGTATAATGCGGTTGCAATATCAGCAATGTGCGGTTGCGACATGAGGTACGTAAACTGTAAAACCAAGACACGACTCAAACACCCGTGGCAGGATGAGGCAAGGTATAGATAGTCTATGTACACTTGAGTAATGGTAGTTGCACGGTTGTATAGCAGGATGAGGCAAGGTATAGATAGTCTATGTACACTTGAGTAATGGTAGTTGCACGGTTGTATATCAGGATGAGGCAAGGTATAGATAGTCTATGTACACTTGAGTGATGGTAGTTGCCCGGTTGTACTGTTCATCGCCGACGAAATCCAACCAGCGCTTGGTGTAGACGAATACAAACTTCCTGGATACACAGGTAGCCCAGAACACAATACACAAGCAGATACTGAACACAACACACTCTATATACACAACTAGCGTAATACAAACGCACAAGCCAATACCACACACACACACCTTGGCGCGTTCCGCCGCCTTCTCTCTCTTTTCCTCGGCAATCTCCTCTTCCGTCTTCCTGCGCTTCACAGGTCGCTCGACCTTGGGCGCCTTTTGTGTGGGCTCTCTCTTACCTTTTATCACCTGGAATGTGACAGGAGGTACCGGAGTACGCACAGGAGCAGAATGGTAGTGATTGAGCCGAGGATTATCATGCTTTGCCTGAGTCAGCTAAACCGAGAGTTAGTTTGTCCTCACATGTACGTAATATCCCATGTAGCTATACTCGCAGACAAGTATATGTGATAAAAAAAAGAGTCTGATTTCTACAGTGTCAGCCTTGAGGCTGCAAATTCTTCAGTTCTAAATTTTGAGGCGGGGGTGGGGAGGTATATTCACATTTGCATACCACGTCTTTGTAACATCCACGTATACACATACATCCACGTAGAGAAGTACACATAACAAGCACTCGCATATGTACAGTTCGTACGCATGCCACTCAAAAGTATACACCTCATGACCAACATACAAATACGGGTATGAATAAATTCACATGCGAGACACCCAAGTACCTTGCGTGGCGGTGGACTAGGCTCAGGCTCAGGCTCCCGGTATGGAAATGGATTGAAAGCGGTACGCTCGGCTACATTCATCGCCAACACCCTCGTAGCTTCCGCTAGTGCCGCATTTGACGTGGACATCACCTGCGCACGTGCAAGGCATAAGCGTGCAATCGTGAGTGAGCCGCTATGGGGGGGGGGGGGGTTTGGAGGTGAGAATAGGTGATTTCGCAGACTTTTGAGTACATACTGAACGGATATACCTGAGGATTGGGTGTCCAGTTGGATGAAAGGCAAAAGAAAACTCTTATACGACACACATACACATACACGTACACACACATATATATATCATACATACATACATACATACATACATATATATATATATATATAAGTAAATGCATATCACTGTAGTTTGTGAGAAGGAAGTGCAGCCTAGAAGTGTAGTTGAGAACGCAAAAGCACGAATACATATGTATGCGCACTTCCGAAAGGAATCTGCAACACACACACACTCGTATACTGCAACTCACACAGAGAGATTCTTCTACTCTTCAATGGGCACAAACAGACAGCATTGCGATACAAGCTCCAAACATGCGAAGCATACGACCCGATATCTTGAACGGCACATCCAAGACAGGCGTATGCATGACTATATTCACATATAAATTGTGGCAGTACGACCGGTGTGATCTCTGTTTTGCACGAACGTTTATTACTTCAACACCCCACAAAAACACACGACACAAGCCACCACATACTTCCTTATCAGACCACAGGACAGGGGTTCACACCCGAATTCGCAGATACACACTCAAACGTGGAAAACAATATATATAAAAAGTACCACACATCCGCCTATAGCCCCCCACACACCTTTCTTTTCTTCTTCTGGCCTCCTTTAATCACTTTCATCTGCAGCTTCTCCCCTGGCCCGTTCTCTATCATATCTGCCGTTGAGATGACTTCTATGGCCGTTGCAGGTATCCATCCTCGCGAGCACTTTTTGTCCAGGAACACCGTGTGCACCTCTAACAGGTCGTTGCGCATGCGTTCGACTTCGCCCGTGTTAGCGTCCATGGTAATCATCGCGGGCCAGGCTGGGTATGAGTACATCCTGCAACCATGTGTGAAGGATTGGAGGCACAAGCTGAGGGCGTGTCCGTATTCGGGCATGTATGTGTGTGTACTTGACTCTATTACAACAATACTCAAGGACTAAGTAGTACTTACTTTGCCCAGACTATTCTATACGACTATAAAGCAACAACATTCAGGCACTAACTAGCACTTACTTTGCCCGGACTATTCTATACGACTCTAACACAACAACACTCGGGGACTAACTAGTACTTACTTTGCCCAGACTATTCTATACGACTAACACAACAACACTCACAGACTAACTAGTACTTACTTTGCCTAGACTATTCGATACGACTAACACAACAACACTCAGGCACTAACTAGTACTTACTTTGCCCAGACTATTCTATACGACTCTAACACAAGAACACTCAGGCACTATCTAGTACTTACTTTGCCCAGACTATTCTATACGACTCTAACACAACAACACTCAGGCACTAACTAGTACTTACTTTGCCCAGACTATTCTATACGACTCTAACACAACAACACTCACAGACTAACTAGTACTTACTTTGCCCAGACTATTCTATACGACTAACACAACAACACTCACAGACTAACTAGTACTTACTTTGCCTAGACTATTCTATACGACCAACACAACAACACTCAGGCACTAACTAGTACTTACTTTGCCCAGACTATTCTATACGACTAACACAACAACACTCACAGACTAACTAGTACTTACTTTGCCTAGACTATTCTATACGACTCTACCACAACAACACTAGGCACTATCTAGTACTTACTTTGCCCAGACTATCGTGTACAGCGGGAATGTCAGCGAAGCTTCCTTTGCAGCAGTCTTCTGTAATTCTTCCGTCTCCATGGCAACCACCTCATCACCCTCTCCCGCTGAGAGACCCTCTGTTTCGTTAACTGACTCCCCTTTATCTACACCAAGGTACATCTCTGCAATGCCAGCTTCTGAATTCTTAGGTATCTCTTCGGGGGTGTCTTTAGTGGCGGTGGGCACAATGGTGTGCACCGAGCTTCTCTCTGACGACCTCTCCTGTTCACGTGGATGTGTTGAAGCCATCTCCTCCTCCCCACTATCCACCTGCACTGTAGCAGCTTCGCCCACTTTCGCAGTGGAGCTCTGCACGTTGGTACAAATATCAGCGGCTTTCCTATCGTTGGTATTCATTTCTTTGTCTGCAATTTCATTGGTGGTCGATGCTTTCTCTGCCATTTCATTGGCTATGGCAGTACCTGTGGTCCTCGGTTCTTCATCCACATCCATACTCGCACACGCTTCCCCATCCCCTGTACCGGACGGCCCTGTCGTTGGTAATGATGAGTTTGCATTGGTATCAGACCCAGACCCAGCCTTTTCGGGCAGGGCTTGTTCCACAGTGGGTTGTACGTTGGCCGGTATTGGTCCTATTATCCCAGACGTATCACTACTCCCCTGTTCAGAATTAGAGCCAGAATCCGGCCCTTCCTCAGCCGTTAGATCCACACATTCAGCATTCGACTTGCCTATCTGTAGCCGGCGACCAGCTCTACCTCCGTTGTTCCTACCACTCCTCGCTACCTGCGCACCTACCCCCTTAACCGCAACCACCCCCTCCGATACCACCACAGGCTTATCCACGTTCTTTGCCCCGAAATAAGACATTATACTTCTACTGGCCCGTTCTCCAGTGCGTGTGCCTGAGACCTTGCCACTCGATGTCTTGGCCCTCCCCTTGCGCTGTGTATGCTGCATGGGTTTGTTCTTGGCCAACCCCAGCGGACTAGCCTTCGCAGCGCTAACGACGTGGGCGGAGTTCGGTACCCGTGCGTGTAAAATGCTTTCCGACGTTTGAACGTCCGCCATCGGCATATCTGTGGGCTCGGAGAGATCACGCTCGTTGGTGGCGGCCTTGACACTACGGCTATAAGCGAGTTGGTAGTCATGTTTGTATATGTGAGTCATAGAAAGGTGAGTAGGTGTGGGTGGTAGGGGTACACTGGGGTTGGTGAGTGTTGTCGCGCGCACAGTCAGAGATCGGTATACTGTACAAATAAGGTATCTTTATCCAACTGAGATCCGATATGTATGGCTCTACGTCCGTCGTGTAGATGTGCATATGTACAAATATCCAAGTACGTTTGAGACATGCTTGTCTAGCTACTATTACATGACTATTGCGTAATTGTTCATGTGGATTACCACCTGCATGTGAGCATTATTGCGAGTTTGAAACATCTACAAGACACGTTCTTCCAATGTCCGTATTTACCATCGTGATCGAACACATCTTAATTAGTTATGTTTAGCTTGATACATGTATGTCTATATGATGGTATTCATTGAATTGATCCATGCAATCAAACTCATGCGATATTAATACACACACACACCCACACACACACACACACACACACACACATATATATATATATATATAAATAACATATATATATACATA
>NW_014040116.1:0-27857 GCF_001186125.1 Sphaeroforma arctica JP610 | reverse complement strand
TATATATATATATATATATATATATATATTATATATATATCTCTCTCTCTCTCTCTCTCACACACACACACACACACACACACATATATATGTATATGTATATGTATATATATATATATGCACATATCTCAGCCTACCTTATCTTTTTACATAACCCAACTGAGAGACTATCAACCCACTCACACATTGTTGCCAGTGATCCCTCACTTGCATATGTTACAGATTGATCCATGTTCTCTGCCACAACGTCTGCAATGTGGCTTGGAGCGAGTACACGTCATCGTGTGGTTCATTCACTATATTGGAAGCCATTTGCCCAGTGCTGTCGGAGACTATGCTCATGGGTTGAAACTCACCTGCCCATATCGTCCCACAATTCGATGGCGAGTACATTCGCCGTCGGTGCATATAGTGTGCGTCCTCATACATTTCAGCTCCTCTTTGCTGTCGCAGGCGTGCTTGCATGTCCACGATGATTTGTGCGATGGTGAACATAGACTAACACGACTTATACATGTGGATGCGTACAATGAAGTTGTTCTGTCCCATGAGTTCAATATATAATATAACTTAGCCACTGCACCTAGACTTTCAGAACACTGCGCAATAAACGATATCCGAGGAAAACGAGTCAACACACGTGGTCGCTCGAATTTGCAATGCTGATTTTGTATACGTATACGAATGTGAAAGTAGCAAAAACGCGCACGGAGTTCGCGGACGAGCCGTTAGCACACACATGGAAGTGTATGTGCTATAAAGAAAACGAGCCTGGGAAACCAACGTGATTTTTTACGGGAAGCGATTCGAAGTATATAATAATAACATGATAAGCAGAACCTCCCCAAGACCAACAAGACACAGTCCTCTTGTTTATTTGGCGTCTATCGTCGTCATGAGCTCGTATGTTTCATTGTACACAATGTAGCCCTTCCCCACATCGTACTTGTCATCGTCGCCGCACTGCTTCTTTTTCCTGCCTACCATCTGCCCACCACTCGCGTCTACCTTGACACCACCCACACCTCTACATACATCCCCATGCACACCCGACACACTCAGCACTCCATCACAGCATCTTCCAGTCTTATCCACACCCCCGTCCATACCCAACCCGTTGAGCCTCTTTGTCTCACTCTCTCCACCACTCTCACGCACACCATTAAAGGCGTGTACACTCTCGCTTGTTTCACTGTGCGCGTGCTCGTGCTCAAGGTCGTCTTCTCCATCGAATCCCACATACTTACCATACCTGAACCCCTCTATGTAGCAGAACAACACCAGTATAGTGCGTGTGCCGTGTGATATGGGATGGCCTGCGTGTCGCAGCGGACCGGCAAATGCTACCGCATGTCCTGTGTGTGGGTAAATGATTTAATTTAGTTTGTGGTCCAAGTTGTTTACCTTGCGCCCCAGTAACTCGGGCTAGAGCGGTGATACATCGATGTCCCTGTCTACAGTATTATAGGTATACAGAAGGCACAGAGTACTAGCACGTGGCAGTACATCTGTACTAAGTCGATGGGGTAACACAGCTGAGTACACGACTCATAGAAAACATACACATATCCACTAAACAATTACACCACGAGTCCAATACTATCACCTTCACCATCAACCCTGCAACACACACACACACCCACTGTACCCACACACACGCACACCCACACTGTACCCACACACACACTGTACCCACCCACGCACACACTGTACCCACCCCCACATACGCTGTACCCATACACACACACACTGTACCACCCACACACACACTGTACCCATACACACACACACTGTACCCACCCCCACATACACTGTACTCACCCACACGCACACTGTACCCACCCACCCACACACTGTACCCATACACACACACACTGTACCCATCCCCACCCACACACTGTACCCACCAAACCACACACTCTAATGCAACACTTACCTGCCGGAGCATCCACCACCTTCCCACCCAACGCTCCAAACCACGTGCCACCGCCCTCATAGCCACTCTGCTCCGTCAGCGCCACAGTGAAGCTGAGCGACGATGTATCACTGTGTGTGGGCAGAGACACGCTCCTATCCGCTGCATCGTACCGTACAACAAAGGCATCGTGGATGCGCACACGATCGCCACGTGGGCCGAGATCAGTGCCATCGGCTAAGAGGGGGAAACAGGCCCGCAGCATAGGGGCTAGGCACTTCCTCATGAGAGTCCTGTACATGTGTAGTAGTTGGAAAGGAAGTTCGGTATACGGGTTTATCAGCATGTCATGTTTGTATATAGTTCGCAGGGTGTGCTGGGTGCACAGATTGTCACTGCGCGTGTTCGTATGTGTTCGCATGTCTCTGCATCACCATATGTGCTCAGTACATCTGCAAGTGGATGAAACCTGCACTCAGAAGAACCAGCTCATCGTCAACGCACCCGGGATGGGTACATTCATCTGGTGTATATATGGCATGCCGTATACCCAGAAAACGCTGAAAGTCGTTAAGGGAACATAGTACCTATCAAGTAGGACATTGCATGTCATAGTATCGTTTCAAATAGGACATTATAGGTCCATTTTTAGATCAACTGAGCCGGTAAACTTCCGAGGCATACAACCAGGTGTCTCGTGTAGCGTCCGCACGCACCAAATGCCCCAAGTTAAGCTGGATAAAGTGGGGCAACCATCATAGCAACCCATGGCATTTTAGACAAGTTGAATTACTGACCTCGGACGGGGTCACATAACGGGCGGCTTATCCCAGGCGCCATATGTAATAAGAACGGTACAATGTCGCACAGGTGTACTTACAACTCAGGTGTACCTACAACTGTATGCCGACACATTCAATACACACACACACACACACACCCACTGCCACTCCATCCCCAACACACACCTACACCAAGGTTGCTATAGCACACCTGAGCCAGGGTCTAAGAATAGGAATATCCTCTACAGCCACATCGGTAGTAGGCACCGAACAGTGCCGCACGGTCCCCCACCCACCCCCATTATCCGCAGCAAACTGCTCGCACGCATCCAACACCATCTGCCGCTCATCTTCGGGAATTATGGGCTTTTTGGACCGAAACACGACCCGATTTTTTTGTGTACGACGCGAGAATAGGTTGAGTGCGAGCTCGGCTTGATGGGCTTCGTCTACCGAAAAGGCCTCCATCTCGTCTACTGGTGCATTGGCGCAACCGTCTGGGGATCGTTGCAAGTATGGGGTCAGGCTGGGCGACCGTGAGTGTAGTAGTGCGCACGTAGGATACAAACAGACTACCTACTGCAAACGATCTCTCATATCATATCAGGGCCCAGACGACGATATCCAAATGTCCAGGGCGTCATATACACGGCCAGCTGTGCACACCTCACAGGGGTGACTCAGCCACAGCTACCTACCTTGACCCTTCCCGTCTGCCTCTCCCTGCACCCGTTCCTGGTCCCAACAGTACCGTTTGCGGTGTTGTTTCCTGAGGCGCTTGTCGTTCGGCAGCCACGTGTACCCGTCTTCCCACACGGTGTATGCCTGCGTGTGGTCTCCAGCGTGTATGGCTATCCACCCGAGTATATAGAACGCATCCGCTACAGCTTGCTTGTCCTTGGCCCTCTGTTGCCGGTACCCGTCCGGGTCTGATGGGCTGGCTAGCGTGTGCGCCGCATCCTCTGCTCTCAAGGTAAAACAAAACAGGACAAGGCACTGGGTGTGAGGGGGCAGGGATACAACTGCTTGAATCGTACTACCACTGAATGCCTATCAATGTGCCATACACCTAAGACCCCGTCACCTATGTGAATACCAGGTAGCTACAGCGTGCAACTTAAGAGCTCAGATTAGCTTGGACGATACAACAATTGATTTCACGTTATTCACGCAGGTGCCAACCCTGATGTCACCGAGAGTTTGGTAAACGGGTGGATGTCAACCAGCCTACACTGATGTTTACAAGCGTACACGCTCCAATCTCCTCAACATGCACAGCACAGCAACGCTACGGCACACTCTCCAGCCTAATCACCTGAACCAGGCCATGCCTCGCATCATCTCCAATGTGCGTATTCGCGTGACTGGCGATGCACAACTGTGCACCTGCCCCTCAAACAGAGGACAGGGCCGCATGAACCAATTATATTACACGAATCGGAACACAATACAAACACGTGTATATGCGAAACGCACCTGTGAGCTCCGTATCTGGGGTGTTGGCTTCCTTGTAGAGGTCCACCAGCTCCTGGCATAGCACAGACGCCTTGTTCTTCTTATCATCCCGGAAGTATAGCTTCGCCAGCAACAGAGACACCTGTGTATTCACGTGTGCGTGTTGGGCGTGGTACTGCGACAGTGTTTCTATGGCCAGGTATCGCTTCTCCAGTTCCAGCTGTAGACTGGCAATGCGCAGCACTAGCTCATCCTTGGCTTTCAGGCCTGGTGCACGATATGAAAACTGGTGTTTGAATGTTGTCCATGTATAATAACGGGGAAGCATGTGCGCCGGAGATTCTTTGCCACGTAACTTTAATACCATTTACGTACGAAGTATAAGGCAAATAATCAATTGCGCGTTCGTAAGTTCAAGTATCCGACGATGAGGCGTGGTGTTTGGAGGAACCCGAATGATTGTACAGCAAATTAGAGTTTTGGGTTATATATCGTGCACAGACTGAGAGACAATAATCCGGTGGCTAGAAACACTCACACTTCGATATCTGATGTTTTTGAGCGTATAGGTATAAGAATATAGGCTAAGAAGACTCCGTAAGTATAGCTACTATAACCATATTTATGAAGATGCTAAGCCGAATATTTATCTAGACTGAAGCTTACACTCGTGAATGCCTGCGCAAAGTTTGATATGATACGGCTATTCACTGGTGTTGAGCCTGAATGAGATACACGCGTGTACACTCATTTGATCGGTAGAGTGATAGAACAAAAATATCATGCTTAGTTCATAGAAGGTATACTCACCCATAAACCACGAGTGACTCCATTTCCACGTGCTATGTCAGGCTAGGTGCCCAAGCCAGTACAGGGTGAGGTATACATATAAATGGTGTATATACACTACCACAGATGGCTCTTCCACGATAGTCAAGTATACGCTCGCGAAATGGGTAGCTTTAGAACCCTCACATCTAGCACTGCTAATAAAACAACCGCGCTTGAAGGTATAGGGCATCGGCCCTGAACTAGAGATGACTACACTACGATGCAAACCTTCTTATATATGAATGACTACTGATTCACTACATAATGAGGTGACAAACATATCACAATACTCAACAACAAAGGTACACATACACATGATACCCTCGTACACGTTCCAATATTAATCTACATAAGTAACGTACAGCTACAGATAATACAGATATATCATATCATACCCATTAAAAGCATTGCTTTACACATGCTGACCTCTTCTCTCACAGCCAATTTCCGTCGAGCCTTGTCAACCTCCTTTTGTGTATACTCGCCCGAAGCAACCAACGCATTCCAGTGGTCTTCGTCAAGCTTAGCTAGCATGTCGTCTGCATCTAAGATACCCGTCATCCTGAAGTTATGTATGTGTTCTTGTGTATATATTCCTATATACGTGTATATGTATATGTACTTTCAGGGAACGTGTATATGTATATCTGCAATTAGATCATATAAGATGATAGCGTAATGCTTAGCTTCTAATCGCAAAGAAACGATATTCTGGTAGCGAGATGTTCTAGAGATAGTTACACAGTGATCTTAAGAGACCCATTAGACACCTCTGGCAAGTGAACAACAAACTACTTTAATAAACATACCTATATTTTATAAAGTATGTTAGCAACCTTCCAAAAGGCCTTATCCATTCCGTCGTGTGTTTTGAATTTTTTTGGGTTTAGCCTTTTTGGGTTTAACACAAAGTATGTGTGCTGGGTTGTGTGTTTCCTGCTACTAAAAAAGCCTCCGAAAATAATGACAGCTATGCTAAAAACTACTACGTATGCATAGTATGTATAGAATGTGTATGTGGTATTATCTAACCCACTGTCACTGTGGTTTATTTACATAGCAGGCAAGCATGATAACTAGCGTAGCACAACAGAACAAGCGACTATAGAAGTACATAGTGTACTTCTTGTGCATCTAACAGAGGCATATGAAGCATGTAGAGATATACTTTTACAGATGGTACATTGTGTATCGTCCAATTGTTTGCTGCTAAGGTAAACCAAGCGAAAGTGCATCCATATACAACGACACACGCTCAGTTAAATCCAGAGTTGTTAACTTTATGAATTATATCTACAGCCCTCGTTGAATACTCGTAGCGTTTTATTCCGCAAGCTATGCCTATGTACATTAAATTGCCATTTATACCAAATATCCGATATTCAACCACGCACATGTTTCTATATGTTATGAATATACATATACACTGTGTACACAGATATTTATCACCCCCACTATAAGAAATCTCCCATTAATAACATGAAATTGTCATCCTATCACGCGAACGTAGTTTTAACCCTGGGTAAAATCGTGTGGCAATCACACGAAAGCGAATGCCCATGATGGAATAATACCAACATAATCACACGTAACTAAAAGCAGTCGTGAGTGTATACTTTCATAGCCACTTTTTGTTGGTAGAGTCACACGAAAGTATTTACTCAAGGCCGTTTCCGAGCAGGTCTGGGCTAGTAGTCTTGCTTGCGTGTGGTCAACAAAGTGTGTTCATCGTGTAAAACCGACCGTGTGCAATGGGCATACCAGATACCTAACACTTGTGTGCACAACTAAGCATTACCTAGTGTAACATTCACCTCAAGCTATTGTACGGTGCATTTGTAGTCTGCAGACACACCGGGTTGCGGAAGCTCAGCCTTTCATTATATTGAGGTTATGCACAGTCTGTTAAGTCGTATGACGGAGTCGAGCCTTGCATATACCGGCCTATGTAGAGGGGTTGAGAAGCGACAGGACCGATAGTGGCCATGAAAGATGCAGGGCATATGTAAACGTATGTGGGCGGTGAATGGGAATGTGTTCTGCATATATGTATGGTACTACTGGGTTTTGAGTCTTGTGTTCAATACTGGCCAATATTTTCTATGTGCGTGAACGCAACAAGTTGTTTGGCGAGCTGAAGATAGTACGATACATAGAAGACAGTAAATTAAACACTTGTGTTGGTTTTCCTGATACACTTGCTTCTAGAATGCATACCACACGAAGCCTAGTAGATGAACTAGGCACTTGACGGGGCTATCTGAGGAGCACAGGCGCACATAACTCCTTTCGTGTGGGTATGTATTAGTATTGCACAGAAATTATAAAGCAGGCCGTGCATCTATTGGTGGTAAGGATGTCTGAACAAGTCCGAATGGAGTTGACTTTACGCGGTATGACGCATACTATACAGCTAATTCGAAGAACATGTGGAGCTCATATTTATTGTAAGGATTCTGTAGTCTGGTTATGTGACGCCAGAGAATGAGACTACTATCTAATAGGCATTGTGTGGATGCAAACACGTAGATGTATAAACACGTATATGTTTGTTTTCAGAGTTGTTATGAATGACATATCTGCTGTTGCACAGATATGACGAGCTTCGTTCTGGTGGGATGTCCCCCCACTCTTTAACGAAGCCTCTGACTATATATAACATTACTAAGGAAGGGCCTAACTACTCTTCGTGGTACTATTTATCGGCCGGATACCAACTGACCAATGCATAGCAATAGTCCACATACACCCTATCTCAGCCTGTACAAGACTATTCTGTGCTTCTTGGTTGAAGTTTGTCCGACTACCCTGCACCTGCCCATGTCCTTGTCCTAAGTCACTTAAACGGGACCGGTCTCGACCCCGCCGCACGCAATCCCCCTCTTGTTGCTTTTAAAAGGCCGTGATATCATCTTGGTCACTTCAGTATTCAATTGCGCCTGTTACGAGTCCCTTTTCCTAGTTGTATGGTCTGCCGGTCCCCCCCCCCCTTTTTTTTTGCGCCGCACGGACAATTTCGGAACTTTATTGGCTGTGATGAGAGTTGTGGGTGGAATGTGCACTCTACAGAACACATAGCAGCAATATACATTGTTTTTTTTGTATCACTCGGCAGATATACGTTTATTTTTTACAGTATCGTTGAAATCCCTTTCCGAAGTTCTGCATACGGACTTACAGATGTACGTCGTAATATGCAGACATATGCCTATATGCAAAAGTACCAGCGAAGATCCAGACAAACAGAAAACATGTCCACAGTCAACAACGGACAATTCAATCGAATGACTATAACGTTACAAAAAAAAAACACAGCCCAATCCGATTTGAGTCTGTGCATCCGATGTACACATCTATATTCATCTCTAACTAAGATCATCACACAGCACATCATAGATACATACTCGTTAACACTTTCGAACATTGCTTCTTTTGGGACTTGAAATAAAAAAAAATGGTTCTTGGTTCGGGCCCAATATTTGATGCGTTTTATATGTACTTGTGAAAATCGGACTTACAATTTTCTTAAGTGTTCGCGTACACTTAAATAAGCTCGAGTGTCGCGGGAAACGGTAGTTAGACACACAGCGACGGACGGTGTGTACCACTGCAGTTATTCACTTGACTAAGTTGTGGGTGGTATGTTGCGTGCGGCTTGCGGCGTGCGGCGGTAGGTGGTTCCAACAGGGGTAATCGGGGTTTTCAACTTTGATTTATCCGTGGTGTCAACTTTGGTTTATCCTAGTCTCGTCGGTACGAGTAGTCTTGTTGCTGTAGATGCGCGGACGCGGAGGAGAGGGACAGGAAAATTCCCAAGAAGACGTTAGCGAGTCTTCTACGATACAGTGGATTCGTGCAGTTGGGCTGTGTAGACTCACAGGTTCATTCCACAGGCCAACATCCTCTATTGAACATTTGATATCTGTGCTGTGTGGTATCTATACATGCCCATTGGCGTGCACACAGTGATTCATTGGTAGCATACACCTATGTTCACGTCTGGAGTCTCAATACATGACATACCATACATGGATGAACGGTGGCCCATGTGTAGGCTACGCATAAGGCGTATAACATGCATATATCAGTTCTGTAATGTTAAAAGCATTGTACACTTCGATAAACGCCATGAACCCCCCCCCCCCCCCAAGAGCAAACCAAACCAAATACGAAACATAAAACAAACAAAAACACCAAACCAAACCAAACAGCCCTTGCCATAAGTATGAGATTCATCTGCCACTAACTTTTGACCAACACATTCGACACGCCATAAACGAGCGTTGACTTCCGAATTAAACAGGGCATAATAACTAGCCATGTTTAAGCACATACATGTCAACATAACACGCGCATACAAACCATCATACATCCCGCACAAATGCATAAGCACGACATAGATCCGACTACCCATCTCTGCAAACCTCTACACACAAACACACACACATATATATAGATATACATACAAGCACACCCCTTCCATACACGTTCACGCCTACGGCATACCTGCATCTGCGGGTTCTGGGCCTGGCGTTCCTTGTTGAGCAGCATCTGCTGCTGCTGCTGCTGTGCCAGCTGAGAATGCTGCATGCTGTGTGCCTGGGCCGCACTCATCTGCTGTTGTTGTGGTTGTGACTCGTTCATAAGCTGCGCCTGCCTTAAATTATACTGGGAACGGGTCAGATGCGGCCCTCGGGGCTGCACCTGCCCCTGATTTTGGGACACCTGGCCCTGGCCCTGCACCTGGCCCTGCACCTCGCCCGGTATGGGCTGTTGCTGTTGTCTGCCACCCCCTCCCTGCATTTGCCTGGTGCCTGTGCCACTCATCTTGGGCTGCAACGGCTGCTGCAACGGCTGCTGTTGCTGTTGCTGCTGCTGTGGTGGTATCTGCTGTTGCGGTGGTTGTTGCTGTGCCTGTAGTTGCATCTGATGCTGTTGATGGTGCTGCTGCTGTTGTTGTTGCGGTGCTTGTTGTTGGTGTGTGTGTGGCTGGGTCTGGTACTGCTGCTGCTGGTGTGACTTGTTCAGATTAGCGTTCGCGTTCTGCTCCGCAATCGACACCCCCCCACCACTCGCCTGGGGCGGTGCTCCGTTGGCCACATCTTTCCGCTGCACCGTCAAGTTCCAGTCAAACATGTAGTCATACACAAAGTTCTTTCGCGCAAACAGCTTTCGGAATATGTTGCGACAGAACAGGTAGTCTGGGTCGCCCATGAACTGCAGGCCTCGGACGTATAAGAAGTACTCCTCAAACTCCGCTGTGTGTGAGAGAGGGCAGGGGGAGAGGCGTGCATTAGAGTATATGTGAGACGGGTGACAGGTGAAGGTAGGTGGTACATATACGCGTACATGAACATGTTCTATGACGGACGGATACCGATGCGAATACTGATTGTGCATGTGTGTGCGGTGTGAATGTTTGAGTATCACATACACACTGCTTTTTGTACTAGCAACAACGTTTGTGTATATGTGACATCTGTTTTGATATACTGGACCGATAGGCGACTATTTGAGTGCTAAAGTACGAGGTATATATACACAATAACTTACCAGGCCATCTACGATATATAATTGAAATATAAATATACACATGTATATATTTCTTAACTAGTTCATATCAATACCATATATACAAGGTACACATGGTGTGAAGAAATATAATTATATACGTGTAAATAATTCTTGACTAGTTCATATCATTAACATAGATACAAAGTACACAGGGTGTAAATATTTCATATTTGAAGCTGCGTCGGTATATATAGATTTAAGTAGATACTAACTTGCAGTAACTTACTCGTGCACCCGTAACGAATTCCCATGTAAAAAGATAGGAGTGCATCATGACGCTGAATAAAAGTACAGGTTGGTATGCGCCCACTAATCCAGTTCCAGTTTCATGAGATAAGAATCGTACGTAGCACAAGCGTAACCCAGGCATACAATTCAATCAGGATGCTATAACCATATAGGTGAGTATGAATGGGCTAGTTGTTGATACTCTTATGTGAAACAAAAAGGAGTTGAAGTAAAACTAGGTACGTGTGCAGAACCAAGACATCACTTGGGTTCTAAATGGTTTTACGTGGCAAACATCCACCGCCATGGGATAGGCTAGAAATCCATAAAATCGACATTGCATGCATATACATATACATACACACACACACATATATATATCCATATAGTTACATCTACTGAAAAACATATGTGCATGTGTGCATCTCTCTGCCCATTGCACACAGATGAACCCACCATACGAACACATATAGTCATACCTGGGAACCCATTGCAGAGCGTTGCGACCGAGGTACTCATCTTGACCTCGGATATTCTCTCGTACTTTTGTTTGCGCGTGTTGGCTTTCAGACCCTGCCACGGTAAACTGCCCCTCAGAAAATACATCAACACATAGCCCAGCGATTCTAAGTCATCTCGTCTGCTTTGTTCTGTGGTAACCAAATAGACGTCGCCGTGTGAATGACTACAGATATCCGATACAAACCCATCTCAAACAAGGACGGGTCAGTACAATGGCAATATATATATATGTATATTGCGCCGAGAGCCATACTACAACACAAACGACAACGAACAACTGAAGAAAAACAAAACTTATCATATACTACAAAAAAAATCAAGATCCACAAAAACACCTAACAAATCAGACCTCAGGCACTATCCACAGCAATTCAGACATAAACTGAGCTCTAAGGTGACACCCACTAAAATTCAAGCCAGCCAGACCCTCGGGAGAAGCATGCACACCAATTTATGCATCCACTATACTCGGTTATGTTACGTACCCTTGCTATATCTAACTATGTGCACGTGCTACCACTGAAAAATGAACGCTATACATGCTTGGACGCCAACACCTAATCCACTCAAACATGTACACATACTCTAGTCTGAAGCACTTCTACGACACTACAACAAATGTATCATCACAGGTCAGACCCCTACACCTCCACCTACACCCACAACACCCATACAGAACCCCCAGCCCAATCCAGAGCCATCCGCATACCCTTGCCGGCGTGTGTGTTGATACTGGCGTAGCGTGCGGTGCCCGTTAAGCTCTTGTTCTCCCTGTACGGCATGTGTTGCTTGTGCGCGTCGCGGTACCGTTTGCCCAGCCCAAAATCAATCACATATACCACATGCCCCCGACGCCCCATGCCCATGAGGAAGTTGTCGGGTTTTATATCGCGGTGCAGGAAATTCCGCGAGTGCACAAACTCTATCCTTGAGATCTACGGAGGGGGTTGTGCCGCCCAAAGGTAGGTAAGTATGGGTACGAGCAAAGCTATCTATAGAACTCGATACGGTCGCATCCCGGAAAAGTGCAAGGGTGTGTTGTAAGTATGAGCTACAGATGGGCATATCGTTTCCTAATACACATAGACACAAGAGTTCACTTCGGAACCACAACGCGCGATATCACTACCCCACTACTGTGGTCTATGACTGTGCCGATTATTTCCGCCAATAAGCTCACTGAAGCTATGACTATTCTGGGCCACCACGTCTTGTGCGTAAACAGATGACCACGTCTTGTGTGTATACAGATGACCACGTCTTGTGTGTATACAGATGACCACGTCTTGTGTGTATACAGATGACCACATCTTGTGTGTGTACAGATGCAGGGCCTATGAGCTACCCAGAGCGCCAGCAGTCTAAAGGTGCAGCATAAGGAGATGAACAGTCCGTTGCACCTACCCCGTGGAAAGGATAGTCCACTCCACAAACAGTTGTAAGTTGGGTCACATGCCGAGACTACTACACAGCAACTGGCAGCAGAAAGGCATACGGTGGTTCTATACACACACGAACACTCGCACAGGCACATGACATTCCTTATAGCCCAGACTACTACACAGCACCTGGCAGCAGAAAAGCAGACGGTAGTTCTATACACACACGAACACTCGCATCGGCACATGACATTCCTTATAGCCCAGACTACTACACAGCAACTGGCAGCAGAAAGGCATACGGTAGTTCTATACACACACGAACACTCGCATAGGCACATGTCATTTCTTATAGCCCAGACTACTACACAGCAACTGGCAGCAGAAAGGCATACGGTAGTTCTATACACACACGAATACTCGCACAGGCTCTAGTCATTCCTCATAGTACCAGCCTACAACTTGGATCAGATGACATACCATTTGGTCCGCTAGCATCAGCACGGTTTTGAGCGAGAACTGGCGATCTGAAAACTGGAACAAATCCTCCAAACTCGGCCCTAGCAGCTCTATAACCATCACATTGTACTCGCCATCCTGTCCGTACCAGTACAGCTTAGGCACCCCCTCTGCACGCAGTGACGACCAGGCAAGCCGAGATGGGAGGGGGTAGGGTGGAGTGTCAGACAAAGCGACAGAGTGAGTGGCTAGTGAGTGAGGTAGAAGGAGTAGCAGGTTTAAGAGAAAGGGGCGTGATAGTGAAGCCGATACGTGTATAGGAAGTCGACCAGACCACCATTTGTCTTCGGGTGCACTCCGGGGTTTGGCTGAGTGCGGGTAGTATGACACGGAGAGCCCAATACATACCACTGGTGGAAGGATATGTGTACAAATGTTAGAATGTAAACGCAACTACGCAGTCTAAGGAAGGCATGCTGAGATGACGTCGCAAGAGGCATGTAACTCTTTCACTGAGAATCGTGATCCAATGCTGGTGTGAATGGTAGATACTTGTGCCTGAGTGAAATGTGCAGAGCTATGATACATACGAGTGGGTAAGTCATATAACAAGGTCCGAATACTACACTAAGGCGGTAGGAAAGTCAACACCAGGAGGATAGAGACCATAATCATGTGAGACCTGTGCTTGCATCGTGCATTATAGAGTGATTGAACACACACCGATACTCCGGATCTAAACAAGCGTGCTGCATACACACATCACTCCATGGAACCATGCCGGTGCTAGTCACCTGCCCCAAGACGATAAAACAACGCCGTGTGAAAATAAACACACACACAGATACGCACCTCCTCCTTGGAAGATTTTATACAATTTAGACTCGTAGTACAACTGGGGATGTCGGCTCTTTAAGGCTTCCAATTTGATGGCCACTTCCTGATCATTTACTATCTCTCGTCCTGTGCAAGATGAAGGATAAAGCATTAAGCAAGCGCTCACGATAGGCGCCCGACAAAAATTGAGTACAGAGCAGATACAGCGTAATTGTTATTCAGAAAACAGTCTATCGGTGGGGAAAAAATATCAGTTCGCCCAAAGTAGAATTGTGCACATAACAACATAAGATCATAGACGTCGGTGCAATACGAAGAATGGCATTATCTATGTATTACAATGAAATCACAGATCCATATGTCAAAAGCGACAATACATGGGGCGAGAAAAACAAAATACACACACACACATATATAATAAATATATTTAAAAAAAATGTATGTATATAGGTATATATATATGTACATATATATATATAAATGTATACATATACATATATATGTATAGGGGTAGTATATTACGGGAAACAAACACGCACGCACGCATCTATATATATATATAGAAACACACACACACAAATATATATATATATATTTATATACAACTAAATGTATATGTACATGTATAGATGAAATGAAATAAAAAAATACATACATTCATAAATAAAATTATAAATATGAACATATACACGCATATATATCGATATATATATATATATTATACATATATATAAATATAAATATTATACAAATATATATATATATATATTATGAATACATATATATATAAATATGTGTATTTAATACTACAATATATATGAATATTGAAAAATATATCCATATATACATTTATCGAAAAATATATCCATAAAAATTAAATGAAGACAGAATATAAATATATATAACAATATACGTATGCATATATATAATGTATATATAAATGCATGCATATATATATAGATATATATATACTATATATATATATGTCCATATATACCTAAGTGAATATATCCATACATGTTCTATACGTGTCCATATATATATATATATATTTATATAATATAATATAGTATATATATATATATAAATATATAAATTGAAGAATTAATGGATCATTATAGATACATATGATATAAATATATCCATATATATACATATCCATATATATTCATATACACACATATATATATATATGTATATAATACACACGGACACACACATATATATATATAAATATAGATGAAAACAGATATATATATATGTATATATGATATATATGATATATATATATACATATATGAATATATATGTATATATGTAAACTAAGGAATTGATCGATAGATATCGATACAGATTAATATAAATATATCAATATATACACATAAACACAAACAAATATGTAAATATACATATATATATTAAAATAGAATAGAATGTATATACATATAATAAGACAGTAAATGTATACCTACAATGAGACAGCATATGGTCTAACGAACAAAAAATTAAAAATACATGTGTACGTATTTATCAAAGTAATTGAATAAAACAATTCATAAATACACCATTCTTAAACACGCACGTGTCACATATGTACACATACATTTACATTTGCATTTACATATATATATATATACATAGATATATATGTATATAGAGATATATAGATATATGTTCTCATATATATATATACATACATATGTGTATGTATAAATATATATATATAATCACAATTGTATCATATTTCCCTAAATCATATATATAAATATAAATATACTTATATACATATATACACACATATATATAATATAAGTATATAAATATATATATATATATATATCCCTAAATCAATAAATCAATAAAATATATATATATATACATATTTGTAGTATATATCTCTAAATCATACATAAATACACATACATAAATATATATATATATAAATGATAGATTGTCAAAATATCGATAAATACATTGAAAAAGTCGACATAAATATGCTTATACGTGTGTATTCAGTAGAAGTATATATACATATGCATGTATCTATATACACTCACACATATATATATATATATAGATATACATATATATATATATACATATACATATATATATATACATGTACATATAAATATATATATATATATGTGGGTGTATATAGATACTTACATATGTATATATACTTCTACATATAAATATACAAACAATACATGAACGGAAACACTCAAATGCACAAATAGATGTACGAAATACATATATATATATATGCATAAAAAATACATAGATGTCCGTATATACAAAAATATATACATACACACACACACACATATATATATATATATATATTCATGTGTGTGTGTGCGTGTGTGTGTATGTTTATATACTTGTATATATGTATTTTTTACGTATATATATATAAATACATGACATACAAAACATGAATGAATATATATCTATATATATACATATATATTTATATATATATATATATATACATCTGTGTGTATGTGTGTGTTTAAACACGTTCCACATTTATATATATATATATATATATAGAAATAAATACATATGTAATAGAATATATATATATAAATATATATGTATATATACATATAAATATAGCGATTTATATGTATATACATACATATATATATATATATATATATGTGTGTGTGTGTATATATGTGAGTGTATGTATATATATATATATGCCGATAAGCGTACACGCAGTCACCGTACGTACATACAATATGTATATATATATATATATATATATTAGATGTATATGCTTTTTTGTGTACATCATTATATACAGATTGTCAGCTATTCTAACTATACATATATATATATATATATATATATATATATATATAGTGTGTGTTGTGTGTATTAAACTATATATATATATATATATATATATATATATATATATATATATATCGTTAAGCTTACACTAGCACAGGATAGTTTGTATCTCGCGCATACATTAAGATCGCTGTAACCAGAAGACCTAATAGCATGTAGCGATTATCCTTACGAATCTTGATTTCTGTGTTTCGTCGTCTTCTAAACAAAAATCTCTCCGATTTTTAGGCCGGTCGCATTTTGTGACACTATAAGTACTCTCTCGTACTAAGGGGATTAGGGGAAGATCCAAAATTGTAACATCACACTTGGACACATCTATGATAGTAGACAATTATCTAGAAGAATCACGCGCCATTTCTGACGCCCGGTCTGACCCATGAAACCGTTATACGTAAATATCTTACTCGATATTTACATTAATAAATATAAAATTTACGTCATACATATGTTATAAACTTTTATCATCATGGTAACACCACAATATATTTATAAATAATGTATGTGTGTATGGAAATATTTCAAATAACTATTCAGAAGGTAATAAAAAAGAATAGACTACATATAGGCAGCCTCTCTCTCGGCTACAGCCAACAGGCTTACATACAGCCTACTGTGCTCTTTATAAAATATATATATATATAAATATGTATTACTGTATGTCGTGTTTTACTATTGCTTACACTCTACACCTTCCCGCAAATCATTATATAGAAACCATCGCATCATTCATCCGTTACGTCAGGTAGACCGCGCGTCTCTGGATAAGTAAAGACCTTCCCCCATTTTTAGGTCTGTTGGACAATCATATAATCTTTAACTAGTTAACATGATATTTTTATAGCTATAGTTGCATATCATAAGACAAAAAACTAAGTACTTGTTAGCGATTTACTGACAGCTTTTTTGAATTCGTTGAGAAGTTGTAATGATAAAAATCCAAGCTAACGTTAAAGGGGAAGAAAAATCGGATTGATGCGACGTTGGTATATCTCGACGATGCTTACGCAGCATTTGCATTAGCTGACTTTTATTGTTACTTCATGACGTTTCTCCGTTATACACACGTAGCTCGATCGTCGCACCTTGTGTTAGCTTGATAGTCTATCCAGAAAATATCACTCGTATAAAATCGCAGCCACTGCAGTGTACATAAGAGACCCGATCTATTGAGTACTAGATCACGACTATTCAGGAAGTTGCAATAAGACAGAGATTTGAATTTCCAGTATCCATACTAAACTGGTGAAATAAGAAGTTTTTAACTCAATTTTAATATGATACAACAGTCATCATGATGTCACCATGCGACCTGGCGCGCTCGATACACTCTGCTCCTTTCCCTCCTTCAATGCATAATTAGGCGAATATGAAAAACCCTCACGTAGCAGCAGCTGGATGTAATAGTCTCGCATTGTTTCAGCTAAGTCGTGGAAAACTTTGTTCGAATGATGTCCCGTACAGGTTACCAACTTGAACTGAAACCCCCATTTCATTGTAACAAGTGTTTCAATATCAGTTAACCATGCAGGAAGGTTATCTGCCACTCCTTTTCCTTTTCCATCCTTGCCGTAAACGTCTGCCTTGGTGCCTACTACTATGATAGGGAACTGCGCTGCCATTAGGGCTGGGAATCGACGTCGTCTGTCCATTAATTCCTCTTTGAGGGACACAACGTGTTCGAAACTTCTTCTGTCGTCAGCGGAGAACGTGAGTATGTATCCATGGGCCCACCATAGGGGATCTATGCTCGAGGGTACACTGTTGGACTTTCTATTGGTGACAGTACTCAGATTTTTCAAGCTAGAACTCTTGGTACCCAGAGTTAGGAGTGTGGAGCTGGACCTATTCGACGCTCTGTACATTCCTGGAGAAGTTGCATTTGCCCTGAATATAATCTTCTCACACGTCCACTCGTCCATAGAACTGTCCAAGATGCGGATGCTGCACTTGTGGCCTCCTACAAAAACGGTGTGGCTATGTGTTTCGGCGATAGTGGGTTCGTAAGATGCATCAAACATTCCTTTACACAGTCGATTAGACAGTGCAGTTTTCCCTGTGCCTCTAGCGCCTAATATAGCAACGTGGAGTTCTCCATTATTTCCTAAACTTTCTCCCCAGTCTATTCCGGAGAATACGTCGGTGTGCGCACGGAGCAATGCTGAGATATTCAGGTCTTCGAGGTAATGAACCTCGCCGTCGAATACGGCAGTTTCGGATTCCGAATCCCTATGAGACGAGGAAGTGACCGCCTGCGGTCTCTCACTCGATGACCTGGAGTTACTTCTGGTACTGGAGAGTAGATTCTCCATTGACAAGGACGGACGCCTTTGCGACCCTGGAGGTCTGGGAGTAGCATGAAATTCACTCGTTTTGCGGGGCGTTTGTGGTGAAGCTGGATAAGAGCGGCTTTTGTGTGTGACGTGCTTGTACACATCAAGTAGATTGCTTGATTTTGACTCTCTCTTTAGCTGCTGGGGCTTCACTTTCTTTCGGGGCATTCTAGTTACTCGCTGTAATTTGGTGTAAAGTTCCATAGTTTTCAAGGAGGTACAATCTCCAGACTCCGGTGAAGATGTGCTAGGAATGAATGACGACGAACTTGTGCGGCTACTCGAATGGTTCAGATTGGTGTGTGAACCACCCCGCTTCATCTCAGACTCTGAATATTTTCGAAGATGATCCCGAATATTCGTAAAGGAAGTAATACTAGCGCTTCCCTTCTGTTTGGAGGCAACATGAAGATCTGTGGAGGTCCTCGACTTTCGTAACATAGCCGATGCACTTGCCCCAGAAGAAATACCGCTAGTGTGATGTGAATTCGTAAACTTATTTTCGGATCTAAATTTCGATGCTATTGGTTTACACCCGGTATACTTTTGTCCTTTAGGGGGTCGAGGAGGTGGCCCTTCTGACCCTGGAGAATCGATATGAGCTATACAATCCATTAGCTGCTGGATCTTCATAATGCCAAAATCAGAATCAGTATTTTTGAGGGTTTGGGCTCGAGGTGACGCCAACGTGCTGGTCTTTCTGGTGAATATGCTGCTCATACTGCCTCTCCTACTTGACTCTAGTTTACGTGTTGGTTCCCCATATTCACGGGATGATATTAACACTTCTTCATTTTCTTCTATACTGCAGTCTAGAGGTAGTAGACTAGTTCTCCTACCAGACCTATCCGGGAAATAATTTCCCCCCGATAAAGAAGACCAGGATTGCTTATGCCCAATTCGTTTACTTTGATCTAATTGTGAGGCTCCATACTGAGTCGAGTCAACCCGAAGTTCGACCGCCATGGTTCGTGACTATTGCCAACTCGCACTAAAATCTATGTCGTTGAAGAAGAATGTCTGCTTATATATATATGAGAAAATGCAGCTCTTGTTGATTTAAATATATGTAAAAAGTTAAATTCAACCTTCTTGAGACTTGCGACACTCAGTGAGACGGGTGCCAACTGCCATTCAGAACAAGAGGCGCTCAATTATCCGTATGTATGCAGCATGAGATATTTACTTCCAATAGAATGACAAAGGAGTCACTAAATAGTAGTATTTGGTACATGCGTGATTTGGACCCTGGTTTGAAATCTGGGTTTAAAAAATATATTTGTAATCAGTCGAGATTCACAAGAATCGTATCAAGATGTCAAAGTTCAAACACTCGGAATTTTTTAACGTGTCGCGTTTAATAAAAAAAAAGGCTAATCATAAATAATATAGGTGTCACTGTCGAGTTCAGTCTGTACTCTGTAGACTGTAGTGTTCCCTGTTCAGGCTGTCAAGCTTTGAAAGCCTACTGATAAATATGTTCTTTTGATTTAAAAAAGAAAACAACCATTATTTAACTATACATATTATTTATTATTTTTAAAAAAGCAATTTGGACCCTCGGCGGCTAGGCCCTCGGGCCTTGGTCCTTGGGCCTCTGGGCCTCTGTTGACTGTTGAGTCTGCTCTACTCGGTAAAACTCCAGAAGTACTGGACTCACTGGAGTTATCTACTATGTACTACATACTCTGTAGTAGGGTTTGAAGCCCAGGGCCAGATGTCTCCAGAGCTTGATTTTGGATTGAATGCACTTTCTATTTTTTTATACCCCAGACTCAGAGAGAGAGCGAGCGGCCCCGCGGCCAGCAGTGGGGTGTATTTCAAGATGGATTTGTTTAAAAAAAAACAATCCTCCCCCTGTCCTCCTCCGGCACTCAAAAGTCAAAATTCAACAGGGAAATGTCAAAAAGTAATAAAAATACAGCAATCATCACTCATCAGTCATCAGCAATCAGCATTCAGCTGCAGCAGTCAAGAGTCACTCACAAGACTCATGACGAGTGACTGTGAGTGAGTAACTTAAAACGTCAAGGCGGTCAGCCGTCAGCGTCTGTCCGGTTTCAGTATGTATTTATACTTCCTTCAGAAGTTCAGATCTTCATATCAGACTTCACCGAGTTTAGACAAATATGTATGTACGAGTCTCACTACATACTACATACTGTACGCCGTTCGGCGTAGGCGAGTTTCTAGATATCATTTTTTAACACCACAATAAACGAATATAAATATTTGTTGTTTGTATAAATATTTATAGAAAAAAGGTACAATTTATTAGAAGGCTATGAAAAACTATATATACTGTATGTACTTAAAAAAATTAAGTAATACTATAAATATATATTTAGGGCTGTCCACACTCCACAGAGTCGAGTGTCCACTGCTGGCTGGCCTCAGAACCAGAACATGCTTCATCACTCATTTACATTCAGTATTTAACTCATCACTGCATCACAGATCATTTTTTTAAACGCCTTTTTAAAAAACAATTACAATGTGACAATTTCCTTGGAACCCTCCTTATAGTTTCTGTTTTCATTTTTGACGGTTTGACCGTAGACGGTTAACCCTCTCTCTCTCTCTCTCTACTCTCTAGAGTAGTAGAGAGTAGAGTGAATAAAAATAAAATACAATACAGTACAGTACATACATGCATATCAGCTATAAAGGATGAGTGTAAATATCCGCCTACACGCCCTACAGTACACAGTGCACACTCACAGTACACAGGGCCCCAGCAGTATCAAATATGTACAGTGAAGCAAACACCTGAAACATAAATAAAGAAAGGGTAGCATGTTTTAGGTTCGTGTTTCATGTATTTGTAATAAACAATGTGTGATGAACTACTGATGATGTGGCCAGCCAGTGGACGCGAGAGAAATAGAGTGCTGTCTGAGGATAGCTACCTACTAGTACTAGACAGAGAGAGTAGGGACGTTCATTGCAATGCCTGTAGTCTTTGAGTCCTTTAAGTCCTGGACCTGCACGCTGCACTGCTGCAGTGCTGCACCCAGTCACCCAGTGTCAAATTGTCAATACTAGTAGTCCTGTAGCCTTGTGGGCATATATTCATGGACTCTCACTCATCCTGATTCACTTTCAAAACTCGCGCGGGAAAGAGTGAAACGAAAGGGACGTCAGACCACAGATACATAGGTCCATAGGTCCTGGAGGGGAGAAAACAAGCGTCAGCTCTCTAGAGCTTGTGTGTCACAACTCACACATAAGAAGTACTTGTAGTCACAACAAGTGACAACTCGATGAGGCGGTTAGAATTTTAGAAACTTCGAGTTCGAGGGCACACTCGGCCTTATTTTTTGTTGGTGTTGCTTTTTTAACACAGTCCAACAAAACCGAAACATGTTTTGTTTTTTATTTTAAAAAAACATACCAATATAAAAAACAACAAAAGTGTATGTAAATGTAATACATAAATACTATATTTCACAACTGTTGTTTATCAATTTTTAGGCGTTTGTCCAATAGTAATATACTGTGTCTAATGCATTTATTTTAAAAAAGGGACTTCGAAGAGCAGAAGGGGACTCACACAGGAAAAACGCATAGATCATGCACTTCTTGCTCTCAGATGTCTCAGACTCTCAGCCCTTCAATTCGGGGCATTTTACTGAAACTATAAAATTTGGTGCCCATGAACTATAAAGGCCAAAACCCTTTTTTAAAAATAAAATTGAAGCCGAGTAAAAGACCGTAGATATAGAGTACTTTTTTTATCTAGTATGTATTTTTATATATAAATATTGTAGAATTGATCAGCTGTTGGCCTGTTGCCTGTTCAAGTGTTCGGTGTTCACTGTTCACTGTTCGGTGTTCACTGTTCACTGTTCACTGTTCACTGTTCACTGTTCACTGTTCACTGTTCACTGTTCACTGTTCACTGTTCACTGTTCACTGTTCACTGTTCACTGTTCACTGTTCACTGTTCACTGTTCACTGTTCACTGTTCACTGTTCACTGTTCACTCCATAACTCATCAGTCATCACACTGTCAGTCTGTCAGAGTTCAGACTGTTTTAAAAAAAAAGTTTAGACTGTCTGATCCCAGATTTCAGACTTCAGAAGAAGACATTTAAATTAAAATAAATTTATATAATAGTTCGTTCTCTCTCTACATAGTCTCTGCTCACTGCTGGGTGGGCCACTAAATATGATAGTAGGGGGTCATGACTGATGAGTGATGACTCTACAATAAAATCTAAATATGTGTTATTTTATCGCGTTGTTTTTTATAACAAAAAATAGTAAGTATGTATGTATTTTGTACATTAATTTAGAAGGCTGTGACGAAATATGTGTATTTGTCTTATATTTACTTTTTTTTGTTATGTTTTTCTAAATAAAAGCGAAATTGTTTTTTTGTTATAAAAATACTTCGGAAAGGGCGAGAGAGTTGAAAAGTTGAGAACGGTGGCCGAGTGGCCCGTGGGGCGTGGGCACTGGGGGCATTTTTCAAGAGTGTTGAGACTTCAGACTTGTTTTGAGACTTAACCGGTTGTCGGTTACGGGTTGACCCTTGTTGTGTGAAGGCTGGCCTTGAGCCTTGGCCCTTGTCCTTGAGGGCGCGGGCCTGAGCCCTGAGGGCTGAGGCTGTAAACTGTAAAGTGAGTGTAAACTGTAAACTGTAAAGTGTAAAGGCTGTAAATACTGTCTAATTATGTATGATGCCGGGAGTGCGGGCTATGCCGCTATTGGTTGACGCATCATGGAGTCACGTGAATCACGTCCCACGCGCGACGGTCATTCGAAGAACATCAAAATTTATTTAAGTATGGCTGATTTCAATATAAAAGTTATAATTGGGTGATATTTGGGATACATACGCCCCAGCCCCCAGAGCCCAGTATGCACCATGCTCTACACTCATTGGCCCGCTAGACTGTTGCAATACACGCATCCAGATTATCGCGCGCAGCACGACTTCGACTTCCCACACACACAACAAGAGACAAGAAGGGGGAGAGAAGATTTCAAGACAGGGCTCAGGCCTCAGGGGCCAGGGCTGTGCTTCAGATTACGAGGGACAGACTTTCCAAATTTCCAGTCCCCACAGGGCTCAGAGGGTCGTACGAAAACAGGTTTTATATATTTATATCAAGTTTCCCTGACATACTATATACATAAATACGTGTCTTCAACTCTACAACTCCTACACACGTATATTTATATATTTTAAAATACAATCCAACAATACGAAGAAAAAAAATACCATCTCAGTTGTTTAGGGTGAATTTCTATTTATTAACTATTTAACTTGATTGCCTATTTCGATTCTTCTATATTTTCTTATGATCCTACGACGACCTACGTTGGCGTTCGGGTTTACTATTTCACGCGAAAGCGCCGGAACCACTCACGAAGTATGCTGAGTAACCGAAGCATCCGGTGGTTGCGAGAGAAATTATAAAACACCCCCACATCGCTCCATAGCCCGAGGCATACTGTACGAAAGCAAAAAATAGCTTAGTCTGGTTTGGATATGTTTCGTTGCGTGAGCACAAACTAGAAGTGTAATGTATAGGACGAGATGATGTTATTACGCAATTGAAAGAAGTACAGCGATGGTGGCTTATTCAAGCAGAGTGTTGATGCCACATTTTGACCAGACGAGCCATCATAGATCACCAATCGAGAAAGATACTTTTGATATACCTGACACACCAACTCGAAATTACACAAGCCTGCAATATTAAACAATCTCTTGACACAATCGAACTACAGAACAAAGGCACCTGTTGAATTAGCAAACAGTACACCAGACACGAACGTATAAATGAATTATATGACAACAGCAGAATACCGAGAGTTGCATTGGGACAGGTTGTCTCGGACGCGATATCTGATTCTATGTATTTACAATCCGGGGTTGTATTGTATCCACTGCACTAAGCTTCTATCCAGTGTTCATACAGAGTTGCCTATGAATCTCACATTGCATCAAATTGTACTTGAAAGTGCATAAAGACTAAGTGACCGAAATGTATAGAAACCGGATTGGGTATTTCATAGCTCTTAAACTCTAATCCTCGACCAACGTGTATGATTTGCTCGATAAAGGATAAAATACAACATTTATCCATAGGTCATGTTTGCAAATATGGGTTTGTGTGAGAAGTTATCAAAGAAAAAAGCAACATATCCGCACCAATACTATTTTAGACTTAATTGAACATTGTGGATATAGTAACTTACATAAGCAAATTCACGGACGGCCGATGCTCTATGGACCAGAAACCCATGGGCAAAAACTGTGTTATGCTAGACGGTGGTGAGAAGGGACGCCCACAGTAGCGATCAGCCCTGACTTTGATAAACCAATTCCAAAAGCCAGCCTGAGCAACCTTTAGTGTACCCTGAAACCCCGTCGACACATGTGGTACAATAGCCCTTGCCGCGCCAAAATCTAGAGAAATCTTGTGGCGAGCATATGTAGAATATGGACAGATATATAAATCACATACATAGACGTACATAACAACTTATATCTGCCACAAACCCGCATGCCTGGTTGTCGCATACCCTTCACATAGTTGAAAATATACAGATATACATTGAGTATAGCACACATAGCTGTCTGTCAAGTTCTATATGTATCCGTATGTATGCATACCGAGCAGTAACTCCCCGGGCTGTACGAGCCACCATCCCAACAGGCTGTGACTTCGCCAATGGCCGGGACCCCAACCATATTGTGCAGTTCTGCGGGGAATATCACGCACACCAGAAAGAACAGAAACGCTGCAAATGTGGGCCAAATGTGGATTGCTGGGTAAGGTGGTATCCAGTATAGCACATACGTACACTGATGCGAACTGGAGAAGTAGACGAAATGTGCATTGTCGTTAGAGCGCAGTACATATGTGCATTGGTATGAGCTGGAGAAGTAGACGACTCGTATGAAGTCAATAGCATGTTGTTCATTATTGTACCTATGCACATTGGGGTCAGTTGCAAAATTGCCACAAGTGGCCGAAATATGGGAGTGCATCGAGCAGCAAGGAGCATGTAGCAAGTGCTATGGGCGTATACACCCGGGTTAAATGGTACTAGCCAATGGAGAAAACATGCAGGAAAAAAAAATTAGTGTGAAAACGTAGCAAAAAGTGCATTTACGATTACGCAAACACGCCATAGAAGCGCGAACTGAGCTGTATACTGTTCAAAAAACGTACAAGTATGCCACTGGGTTTTATGTTTTAGGGTATACGAGAACGTACTATTGAAAGCACAGCAGATGGTAATAAACGGGTCGAGAGCTCGGATAATGTATCGGTTAATGATGCCCCCAACTGCAGGCACCAGAGAGTACACCACCCCAACGCCCGTGAGGATCTGTGGCAAATAAAAGACTATCAATAATGCAATAGGTTTCCCGGTAATATCTGTGGGTAGATTCGTTTTGTTTAAAGAATGCATATCTAGATTTATGAGAGTCACAGTTCAACCCGTGGGAATTAGAAGTAGCCGCTTGTTTTGGCGATATGCTTTGCGCGTCAAAAAGCGAAAACCAAAATAAATAGCACGAATGAGATTTTAGGGCAAGTGGCAAAAAATACACAGGGGCATTGTCATGGCAACGAGGATATATAGTGAAGGTGCAAGAAAGCGTACGCTATGCACAGCATATGGACACGTACATACATAGAGCACGCTAGCTGTAGCGATAGACAGACACACTATTACGCTCACAACCGCGATTCCTGAATAAATGTTCGCACGGAACCGTACTGAACAAAAACACATGAGTAGTTCAACAACTCCGAAAGACACATACTGCGCAATTACAGGGCAAGACAGACTACTAGTCTGCTCCCAGAGACTTCAATATTGCCTATGATTCGTATAACTTTCAGACAGGATGAAAGGTTATAAACCAAAAGTCAATGCCATTCTCTCACATGTCACGCACGGAGGTTACTCTACACATTCACTGCGCACAAGCCGATGCGTGAGACTCTCACGCCAGAAACTAGAAGAGTACAACACGTATACACATCTGAATAGATGTGAAACGGTCCATCGCTTTCATACTAGCATCGACTACTCACATATCCGTATAACGAATGACATATACACACATCTAGATATTTCTTAAATAATACCTCGAGTACATACCACACACGCAGCCCAGGATGGGTTCGGCCAGTCTGACAGCAAGTCGAGGCCGTAAGGCTGACACGTGTCAACGGCCACAAACGATGTGCGTTGCTGGGCTGGTAGCTTAATGCAGTACCCAGACATGCCTGTACGCGGAGAAACCGTCAAGATGCGCATGTGGTGCGTGATATGATGTCAACAAGCGTGTCGAGTGGCGAATGAATGCGGAGCATTTACTTCCGCAAATGCACGGCAAATGGAAGATCATACATGTGACCGCACTGCTACAGAATAACAGATCTTTCAGTTTTCCAGCAGTAAACACGCGAGCAACTATGTGACTCTGTGCGTAAATTAGAACTCGTGTGACAACGTGAAAGGCCCGGTACTAGCATATTTCCGTCGAGTACACATACACAGGCGCGTACATAAAACTCGCATCAACATATAAGCTCCTCGCATAGTTAGAATTCGAACACAAATGCCGTTATAGATTACATGCATCTCAGCTTCGATTTAGTACAATAAAAACTATAGAAGGCAGTTGTCCAAACAAAGT
>NW_014040117.1:69125-72839 GCF_001186125.1 Sphaeroforma arctica JP610 | reverse complement strand
TATCTTTAAATGCTTCTACTACGTTCTGGTGCTTCAGCTTATGATGTTGCTTCAGCCAAGCAAGAATGTTTTCATCATTCTGCTCTTCCAGAATAAAGGTAGGGTGTTGAGAATATACACTTGCGTGGTCTCTAAGTCTGTAGTGTTTTCAGACTCCTGTCCTGTTTTTGCATGAGCGTCATAATCGCGCTCATGTGCGTTAGATACACCTGACTTATTAAATAGTCGCATTATATGTGTATACGCTTCAGGATTGTCTTTAATTAATCCCTTTAAAAATAAGGTTTGAAAGACCTCGGGCTTGGACTTTGTGTTATTAAACAGAGTCCTAGATAGAGACTGACACTTCTTAACAGTGTCATTAGTAGATTGTATTTCTTGTGCACAGACATTAAATGATGTGTTGCCTCTGAACTGCTTAACGTTCAATTTAGTAGATAGTGGAATCTCTGATTCTTAGGGTTTAGCTAAAGAGATGTTGTATTGTCTGTGTATTGATTGTACCTGGCCGTACCGTCACTCCAACTTAATGTTGGGCTTTCGGTCACAAGACTTAGTATGATAACCAATGGTCTTCTCACACTTGTCACACTTAGTAAGAAAGTGTGTACAGGTGGATGCATGTCTACTATTCCAATAACCGTTAGGGGTTAACTGGTACATGTCATACCCACCCTGGGCGTCGGCACATTTATTAATCTCCTTAAATGGAGGTTCCATGTCCTTTGCTCCTGCGCGTGCCCATTTATTGGGTCGCGTTGTGAAAGTGGATTCGCGAGCACGTGTATGTTGGGGTCTGTCGTTTGAGGTCTGCTTGGTGTAAGGTCTATAGTTGTAAACACTGTAGCACCTTCCATCCTTCGCAGTAGCTCGTTAATATGAGGTAAGTGGAAGCTATGAGTCGGCAATAATTTATTTATTGGACTCATATCTAAACATACTCTGACTTTCTTAAACGATCCGTTAGAGTTATGTTGGTCTACGGCTAGCAGTGTCAAGTTAACTGGCGTTTGATGATAGTTGATTTCTATCACACCATCTGCTAGCCATTACTCAACTTGTTTTTTTACAACAGCCTCGGGTCTCCAGGATACATAGTTCCTTGAGGAACACTTTAACTGTGTAAAGTCTACCTTGGTTAAGTCAAGGCTGACATATCCGTCGTTAAAGCGGAATTTTGCCCAATCTGTGATCTTTATTTTCTTATTAACAAGAATCAGATCCATGATTTTGTCCGCAAAGTCAGGTATTAATGCCTTGACTGTGTCTGACGGGGGCTTATATGGATTCAGACAGTTATCGTCTTATTGATCCTTTAATGGATCTATGTTAGTTGGTAGACCAGTTACAGTTATACCTAGAGTGAGTAAATCACTCATTCCGACTATAATGTCGTACTTCTGTGACATCTTAACTATCACAGCTTGAGTAGTGATACTCCTACCATCGGCCAGGGAGATTTTAACATCTATGGCGATGGTATCACACGTAGCAGTTTTATCATCAGCTAAAATGAGATGAGTTGTTTGTGTTCTCCTTTCGATATCTTTCATTAATGCAAAGCGATAGGATATACATTAAATTTCTGAATCAGGATCAATCAACGCAAGGATTTTATTTCCATTGCAATATACAGGGATTATTACACGCTCATCTAAAGAGTTGTTGTATTGTCTGTGTATTGATTGTACCTGGCAGTACCGTCACTCCAACTTAATGTTGGGCTTTCGGTCACAAGACTTAGTATGATAACCAATGGTCTTCTCACACTTGTCACACTTAGTAAGAAAGTGTGTACAGGTGGATGCATGTCTACTATTCCAATAACCGTTAGGGGATAACTGGTACATGTCATACCCACCCTGGGCGTCGGCACATTTATTAATCTCCTTAAATGGAGGTTCCATGTCCTTTGCTCCTGCGCGTGCCCATTTATTGGGTCGCGTTGTGAAAGTGGATTCGCGAGCACGTGTATGTTGGGGTCTGTCGTTTGAGGTCTGCTTGGATACGTACCCGTGATCGGTGAGCTCCCGCGGCTTCTTAACAGCCGCTTTTCCCTTCGATGTTACTCAGTGTGCGGGAAAAAGAGTGGGTACAGTATCATAAAACTGTTCCCATGTAAGTCGGGATAGATGAAACTTTGTTTCATGTTCCTTGTCTCAAGCGTCCGATACGTCGCAACTCGGTGTACAGACTCTCACGGTCGTTATTTCCTATGTTCTTACAGAACATGTGCATAACCAGGAATTCGTACCATCGCTGTGCCTTGTCCGTTGTTATATCTGGACGTTTTAGGTCAGCATCTAGCTTCGGAATATAACTCTGAATGGGCGTGTTCTCAGCTGGTTCAGTTAAAATTGAACTCAGTCCTGGGCTACGCATGTCCCTACTTAATAAGGATGTAACCAACCAACACACAGCTGGCCAGCCACGATAAGTGTCTAGCTCATGCTGGTGTCGCTGCAGGATCAAATAACTTGTACTTGTAGGGTCAAACGTCTGCATTAAGGCAGAAATCCATTGCTGGGGAGCGATATCATTCGTCTCCAGCATGACCGTAAACGCATTAAGCGTACGGGTTAGCGTGTCGAGGTCATGGTTGTTTATAAACTCGTCCTGCGTACTGTTGGCATCCCAGTTTGACTTAAGTCGACTGATCTGTCCCTTGTACTTCTGATTGTCCCTGTGGTCTTGTCCACGTTGGGCTTGAAGTAACCGATCAATGCGCTTTTGCTTAATCGCAATAATATTCGCATAGTATGCTACGTCATTAGCATGATGCGCAGCATGGGAGACTTCCGTTTTATTGGTATAGTCGTCGACCGATTTATTATGGTCGGTCACCTCGTCAGAGTGGAAATCCTCTGCGGGTTGGTGTAAAGCCGTGCCGTCGAAGCGATTAAACTCGACATCGTTCACACGTCTGCGGGGATGATTAATATCCCTTGGCGTCGGAATAACATACCCAGTCTTTACTAGTTTCCGACGATTGTCCTCCCAATTGGGTACAAGTGGCGGAGTATATTTCCATACCTCTCGGTCTATAATACCTTTGAGGACTGGTGACTCACGACCAGGTATCAGAACAGGCGAATGATTAGCCTGTTCTTCTGGCAGTAATGCCTCGTACGGTATATCGACGCTGTGCATCTCTGGATCATATGACTCAGCTGTCGAGCTTGAGTCTTTGGGCGTAATTGCTTGTCGACGTTCTGTCCACTTCTGTAGGGCTTCAGTAATGCCCGGGGAAACATGCTCGCGTAAGCGCTGTGTATGTTTTCCTGATCTTTCTAATTGATCTACATGATCGACAGTCGAGTCATTCATAATAGTAGCTAACTGATTCTTAAGATCAGCGTATTTAGTAATTCTTACTTATGTGCTTCGGCTTAGAAGTCTCGGACGTAGATTCGGATTTGCTACTTGAGCTTGCCTCCTCTTCTGGTTCCATAATAGGTTCCTTCTCAGATTTGTCCTTGTCCCCTATAATTGGGGACGCCCTCATAATTGGGGACTTTCCTTTCTGATTTTCGTCAGAAGTCTGAATGGTGGTGAGACACTTCTATCTCCAATTCTCCATCTCCATAGAGATAATATTATTTATTTCAAAAATGGCAAGTATGCATGATACAATGTATGAACATATGTTATGGCTCTCATAGTCGCTGTAGTGGTTCAGGAAAGATTGATGGGAAGAAGTGGTCAGTAAATTCC
>NW_014040117.1:60543-63401 GCF_001186125.1 Sphaeroforma arctica JP610 | reverse complement strand
TATATATATATTGAGAAACTCACTATTCACTTCTAAGCGCATTGAAGCAATAATACCAGTCATAAATACGAGAAAACACACTCACATATATATATACACATACACACACACACACATATATATATATATATATATACATATATATATGTATATGTATCTGTATATGTTAGTAGAACGGCTGTGTTATATTCCATCGAGTACACTTGAAGAATTCACAGTGGACACAAGTGTCTCGGAAGCCCATAGTTGTACACTTTCAAAGCATTCTATTAAGATTACTATACAAGGAAAATTTATTACAAATCATCGATGCATGATCCCATATTTACGCATATTTTTGTTTAGAATTCGATTATGACAAGAAGTTCTTTATTTTGATTTATCAATTTGTTTCATGAACGATGTCAGCATTATTTGGTAGTTAAGTCACATTGATGCGAGAGCGTCAGCTAAGTGATCGGAATTCATACTGCCATCCACAATAGTTGATCTTGGTATCAAGGTCAACATCTACCTCTTTTTGCATTCGAATCCATGGTCATCAAAGTAAACGTATCTCACTCAATATATCACACTTTATTTGTATATAATCTTTTAACCGAGTAGCTATCCTGACTGTTAGTCTTCATAGGAATTACATCTTCCTAGCAGCTGCACTTTCATAGGAGCCATCGCACATTTAGTGTTTATCTTCGCAACTGTCATTGTGGAAAGCAAGCATGCATGTTAAACTTCTTTATTCTATACTTGAATGAATTGGTAACGAGCTGTGTATAGAGCAAAGACACGACGAGAAAGCGACACAACGCCATTTAAATTCGTATATCCAATCGTATCGTAAAAGAGAGACATGCAACATACCAGTTAGATGCAAGACATTTTTTCTGAGACCAATTTCCGCCGCATTTGTCAGAATAACGGCAGCACTTTCGATTCTTCATTAGCGTCTGTCCACTCCCACAGTCAATGTCCTGATCCTTGCATCTCAGCTGGAAATCATCGTTGTCGCCATTGTCGCCCCCCTTGCTCTTGCAACTGAGGATAGGTCGTGAGCAAATAAATAAATAAACGGATTGCTGTGTGGGGGTATAAAACAACGAAAGGGCGAAAGACAAAGTCCAAACGAATAAATAACAAGTTCCATTTTTGAAATATTTCCGTACCAGTTTGATGCTAAGCATTTCTCTTGTGACCAACCGTTGCTGCAACTGTTTGAATATCGGCAGCATTTTCTGTTCTGCTCCAACTCCTGGCCATTTCCACAACTGATATTGCGGTCCTTGCATCGTAGATCATACTCGTTATCTCTTGAAGCATTCACGGCTGCAATAGCCATAATAGCAACTAAGAGGAGGAGTATAATTTTACGTGAGGCAAACATTTTTTGCGACTACCGGAGTTGAGATACTTTGATTTGTTTTCGAGTTTCTTAAAGTGTGAATTGAGGTTGACACATCAATAAATGTGCGGTATTTATAGGCCAAAACTTCAGGGTAAAAGTCAGTAACAAGGCATACACACGCTAACGATCAAACCGAAATGTTGTGACCTACGAGTTTACTGGCTATCTTGTATGAGCGGAGTATCAAAACGGCTAACTATGCGGTGGACCAAATATGCACATCTTCGATTCTTCGAATCTTTTCTGCATAATTATTTAATACCTCTTTTAGTTCCCCATTATGGTTCATTTAAACTCCACGGCTAACGTTAATACTGGAATTCACTCCTCCTACTACTCTAATCACTAATCAGCTGACAACAACCAAGCAACATCAATTTCTATAGAATTTCCTATTCTGAGATTCAGTTTTCGATTATAAATATCATCACGTGCAGGATTATGGATTCCATGAGCCGTAAGCCCGTATCTGACTGTGACAGAACTACAGTAGCATTGATTGTGTGCTGAACTCTAAATATTTATTATAAAATAGAGATGATAAAATAAATATTTAAAACTCAACTATTCGACCTATATTTTATAATTTTTTTTAAAGACAAAAGCGGTATTTTAAATAGAAGCACCTATAAAAGATTGCATTACATCATGAAAAAAAATACAAATGCCACAAATATTATATTTAAAAAAAATGAAATCTGTAAATATAGTCAAAATTTGCCAGATAAATAAATATTAATAAATGTTTTATTTAGTTCTTTTAAAATAATAAAATAAAGGTGATGTATTTAGTTCCACTGTGTGTTCCACAGTTCCAGTCCCAGACGTATTTATTTACAAGAGAACATTGAACAAATATTCTATATTTCTTTTATATAAAAAACAAATTATACCCATCCTCTTCGACTCCTCGTGTTTATTGTACAATGGTACAATGTACATAGAAGGGAAAATAGAAGGCTAGATAAAACTATATTTCGAAAACAATCTAAACCGATAGAGCAAATAATAAGCTATTTGTGAGCTATTGATTCATGCGTCACTGACTCACAGCGCATAGAGTCGTAGGAGGGAGTAGCGCTTATACTTTACAGTTTACGGTTTGCAGTTTTGCACTTGTCAGTTGTCAGTTGTCACTTTTAACACTTTAGTACTTTACAGTTTACTGCCGTGTGTACTGGTTTTTACGACAATGAAGTACACTCAGTACAATCGTACAGACGTACACACATGTCACGGCGATAGGTATGACAATTGACATGTCGTTTAGATATTTAGTTATATTTGGTTAACAGTATACAACTGTATACCTATTGAGCCGTCAGGCATCAATGGACCTGACGTCTGACGACACCATGTCGCGAGTCTCGCGACCCATATGTCCTATAAAATGTCGTCACAACGTGTACACAGTTTTGAATTTTGTACATATATATTTAGAACGTGTCGTTTTCCC
>NW_014040117.1:56256-60201 GCF_001186125.1 Sphaeroforma arctica JP610 | reverse complement strand
AATGTTCAACACCAGCGCAGCTTGCCCTAGAGCCATTGGAGAACAAAAAAACTACTTTAAAATGCGAATTAATTGTATGTAATTTGTATTACGTTGCGGAGAGTGACATATTATATTAACATACAGAAAGTTTTTCTTTTTAGATTTCTTTCGAGTGAAATCGTCTTGTCAGATTCGCTGTGTAACGTACAGTGCAATAGACAAATGTGTATCTTTAATAAGTACGTATATGATACGTTAGACCTTTTTGTATACTGGTGTTCAATCTAATAGGATTTGAATGTCAAACCGGCCAAATGTTTGTGTCGCGGGACACTGACCCGTACCTGTCGCGGGACTCTGTCCCGTACCTGTCGCGGGACCATCTTACCATGGACACACTGCGCCCGTACACGACCAACGGCAGGATCCGGTTCCAGATAGGCAAGCTGGTCAGCGATATAAACTGATGGGCGCACGCAAATAATGCATCGACTAAAGAACGCGTGTACAAGTATGTAGTCAGCAAGATCCTGGCGACGATTAACGAGTTCCGCCACGAGGGTGTGGTGCTGCTCGTCAACAATAAACTGCCGGGCTACAAGAACATCTGCGCCTTTGTCGAATCGCGGATCCTGAAGAACCAAATGTTTAAGATCAAGATTGTGGCGTGTATCCCGGCCAAGAACGGGTACCCGGTAGAGATCAGGGACCCCAAGCACCCGCACTATATTGGCCAGCGACGGTTCAACACGGTGATTGACCTGTACCCGTCACTAACACGGGACCCGTCGATGCTGTTGTCGCTGAGCAATCCGGTCCAGGACTTTACAACCATTTCGTATGACTTTTCAATCACGGGGAGCAAGCAGGAACGCGGCGGTGTACTAGTACATGAGCGAGTCAGAGCACGATTGCCTGATTGAGAAACGGAGAATCGAAAACTTAAGGCTGGATAAAAAATAGGTGAAAAAAAAGTTAAAAAAAACCCGTTATGCTTATTTGTTCGTATTCGTTCCGTCGGTGGCAAAAAAAAAAGGGTTTCCCAAAAGTAAATAAATGGCTCAAGACAATTGCAAACCATGCCGTGTTCACCAACTGGATGTAACCCCACCACCGTCGATACCCTGCCCCACGGCCTGCCACACCGTCTGCCCAACCATTCCCCCGGCAGTTAACTACTACCTGCTAAAGTCCGTGTGCCCACCGGTCGCAACCCAACCCTCCCTGCCCCACCGTCGTGCTGTGCACCAAAAGTGTCAACTTTATGGACATGAACGGGAACAGCCTCAGCGGCGTCAACGGCGCGCAGTTCCTGTTTGTCAACAACGGACAGGTCACCTCTGGCTCCCAGCTGTGCCGTGACGGGTACGCGCAGTTCCTACAGTACCGCTAGTTTTTATGCATATAGGGTTCAGTGTAAAATCAGGTTTAAGTTTCATTGTAAAATTTTGGTTACACTAAAACTAGATCGCGCAGCGGCGATACTGCTGTTCGATACACGTCTCAAGCACGTCACGCACCATATCTCAGTTGACCCCATTCTCCCCCATAAACTCGGGCACCACCTCCCCGAGCTCGTCCATGTCCAGTCCGAGTCGCATCCCGTTGTTCTCTTTCTGGATCGGTACACGCAGCATACGGTCGATAAGAATGTCCGCCACGTCCAGCTTTAGCTTGCACACCCCGCATGTGTGATCTCGCGCGCCGTATTTACACACTGGGCGTCCCGTCGCTCGGTACATTTTGGGGTGCTGTATTTGGCAGCGGTGCTAGGAGACCTTTGGCAAACGTCAGCGGTGCTAGGAGACCTTTGGCAAACGTGTTGCCGTTCTACAGCACGGAGTCCCCCTCATCCGCGTACGGCATGGTGTGCCGCATATCCAGCCCGCCGTCCGTGCCCCGGGGACCCTCTGAACCTTCCGGTCCCGCGGGCCCCGCCACGGGCGCGTCGAGATCAATGGCAACGGGCCCGGGCTCGCCGTCGACCCCTACAAAGTTCGGGATCTCGATCACGGCTTGCGTGTCCAGGGGTAGCTGGAGACTCTTGGTTTCGCTGCTGTACACGATACTCTTGATGCCCGACCCACAGGGACCGTTCTAGCCCTTGGCCAACGACATTTCACCGCCGTTTGTGTACTCGTACACACTGCCGACCTTGATCTTGACGGGCTGTTTGGGGGTTATCCCACCCGCAGTGGGTTGCCGTACCCCAAGATGTATCTCGAGCATACCCCGCGGCGTGACGGCCAGACGCTCAAAGTGGAGCCCGTCTAGCCCCTATGGCCTCGAATACCCTTGGTGACGCGTTCGGTGCCGTCCGTCTACGACACCGTGACGGTATCCGCGTTCTGGTCGAGCACAACACCGCTAACACCCACACCCTCTGCGCCCTTTTCGCCGCGCGGCCCCGTACTTTTTTGAGGGCACGGGGTTCCGGTGAACGTTTTGCCGCCCTTTTATTTCTATAAAAATGCACAAAATACAGTGCCCAGGCCCAGAGGCCCAGACTTAACGACGCTTGCACCCGTGTGCCCACGCACGCTAATAGGAGCCAATTTGGTACTATCATCATCAGCGTCTGTTTTCCTCAACGTACCCAGCTGGATTTGGTACGTACCACCCGCAAGGTCCATCTGCAACATGTCGCCCTCTACCCAGATCGTGGACCACGCTGTCCGTTGTATGGACTAGCAGGCGGCCGTCGGGCGCTGTGACAATCCGGTCAACATATGCGCCCCTGGGACCCTGGGCCCCTATTCGCCCATGCAAGGCAGTGTTACTTGAATCTTGGCTCGAAACGACTCCATCAATTTGTGTTTAATCCAGTGAATTTTACACTCGATTGATTTATCCTCAGACATGTTCTCTACATGAGCGCTGTGTACGGCATTGAAAGACCTTTTGTAAAGATGTTTTGCCCGCTTTTATACAAGTTGACTGCGGTGCAAACACGTACTTATACTAGTGTGCGAAAATACATGTACATATATATATGTGTGTATACATATACACATATGTACATGTATGTATGCATACATATATTTACAAGTACAGGGCCTGTGTTTTGTTTCCAAAAGCAAATAGAAAAGAGCTAGAGTCTAGGCTCCCGAGTCCGAGGCTGTGTGAGTGTGTTTTCCAAAATCAAATAAGATGCAGAGGCCGAGGCTGTACGAGTATGATGTCCAAAAGGGCTCGGTCGAGGCTGAACGAGTGTGTTGTCCAAAAAGAATATAATAAAGCTCGAGTCTAGGCTCCCGAGGCCGAGGCTGTATGAGTATGATGTCCTAAAAAAAAGGGCTGGGTCGAGGCTGAACGAGTGTTTGTCCATTTTTTTTTTTAAAAGGCTCGAGTCTAGGCTCCCAAGACCAAGGCTGTACGCGTGTGTTTTCCAAAAAAAAAAAAGGGCTGTATATGCGTAACTTAACGTCAGTGGCACTTTTTCCAGATATCGTGCACCCTCGGCCGGGAACTGTGTATTGTCGGCTACGACAATCTCCCCGTACACGTATCGGCTCGCCCCCGGTTTCAAGTTGTAGCAGTCGTCTGCGTATGCGCGAACAAATGGTCGATTCTTTACCGCAACTGGTGTCCACACAGTACCGCTTGATGAATTGTCATCATCATCGTCGTCGAAACTCGTTTCGACTGGTCGACAACATCGCCGCCCGTGTCCAGTTCATTCGGAGGTCTGGACACAAGCTGCTTTAATTTCGGCAAAAAAAATAAGGCACTTTGGGGTTTGGCAAAAAAATATGGCATTTTCAGGATTGGTAGAAAAATAAGGCGATTTGTGGTTTGGCAATGTTTTATGACAATTCTTGCAAATAAATAGGGGTATTTCGCTTGATTTGTACACTCGCAATTTTATGTATGGAAATGGCGCTACGTCTTTTGGGGTTTTATGCTAGACTATTTCTCTCTTGATTTGTACATTCGCAATTTTATGTATGGAAATGGTGCCAC
>NW_014040117.1:53823-55719 GCF_001186125.1 Sphaeroforma arctica JP610 | reverse complement strand
GTCTTTTGGGGTTTTATGCTAGACTATTTCTCTCTTGATTTGTACACCCGCAATTTATGTATGGAAATGGCGCTACATTGTCGAGGTTTTATGAGAGGTAGTCTTGATTTGTATACTCGCAATTCATATACGGAAATGCACTATTTACCTGTTGATGGCGCTGGCCGTATAAATAGCGGCATAATATGCGGCTTCGGATATAGTTTTTTTTAAAGCCTTTGGCAATTGGCGCTGCTTTGTTCATTTCTGACGCTATTTGTCGTATTGGCAGATTTGGCAGTATTGACACACAATAATTTTTGAGTACGCATAGCCTTCTTCTTCTTCTGCTATTAATTGTAGTAGGCTTTCAACTTTCAACTTTCAACTTTCAATTTAGGAGGCTCTATGGAGTAATTTTGAAAGAAAACAATGACTCTGTGACTTGTGTTGTTTACTGATATCTGATTAGTGACATACTCAAAATTAATTAGTCCCGTAAATAAATGAATTGAGATGAATCGATAATTACCAAATCTGTTGTTTATATTGTTCTCGCAATTCGATTGATCCAAAAATAGTTTAGATTTTCGATTTGATAATTCGAATTTTGAAATTCCAAAAAGAGCTCAGCTCGGATTTTTTGGAGTGTAGGGATCCGGAGTAACGTCAATAGGGTGCACTAGATGCAGTAAACATTCAACGTAAACGTGAAAAAGGATTTACGTTTAACGTAAAAAGATCAACTGTTCTAAGAAAATTCGAAATCCTCACGAAAGTATTGTGTGTACATCCTACTATAAGTACATAAGCGTTTGACTAAAGAAACAGGCAAAAAAACTGTTGTATTTAAAAAAAAAGCGTTTTAACGAGAAAGAGCTAAAGTTTAGGACCAGAGCCAAATAATTAGTATGCATCCTGTCCTAAACTACCAATTTTGTGTACAAACCCAGAATTGAAAAAGTATGTCGTCCCGAATCCATAGCTCTTTGCATAGGCATATAAATGAACACTTTGCATCTGGCTGGCATAGTGTACATTCATATTAGTTGACTCTAACGATACAGACAACATGGCTAAAGCTTCATTGCCGAAGCATTTCTGCATCGAACTAGGCAATGATGGACGTCATGCGCCCCATATTTTGTATCGAATGCCTAAAGGTTTGTTTGTATTTATTGTTCGATTACCTTGAACGCGTTGCAAATAAACGGTGTAGTCTGTGCCCCAAGGCTGCCTTCCAGTTGTATACAATTGAAGTATAATATCATCTCTTTGAAACTTTAGGTTCCCAGCTCTCGTTCACACTAAGCAAGGATCTTCAAGCACAAGCGATTCACTTTACGACCAATTTCCCGAAAGATGGTGCCGAATTTGATCGAGATAGTTATCGGGAACTTCAGTTGTAAGTATTGTTGATTTTTATGATCAATTGTATGTGATGTCGATATTGTAGATAAGTTGTCTACATCACACCCTCTGGTAATTTCTGAGTTTTTCTTCTTCTTCATAGAATACCAGGTTATCTGTTACTACGGATTTACTAATGTGTGGCACTATTGCGTTCAGTTCATAGATCATACATACGTTTAGTCGACAACCTATACCACGCTCTGCACTCCATAGTAAAGTTATACATTATATTGTACCCTCCGTCTCATAAAGCATTTATACAAGTAGTCGCCTGGAGCGATATGGTATCGGAGAACGACAGGCCGAGATTCAATTGTTCGTGTCGGGAGCATTTAACTTCAAGGTGACATACCAGAATGCAAATGGTGAAGACCATGCTTTCGATGGAACTTTCATCGTCGAGCCTCAGCTTCAAAGTATGTTAATAAAGTCTGTCAAATTTGCTGATGAACTGTCTATTGCAACCTACTAGTTGGATGCTACACACACACACACACACACACA
>NW_014040117.1:27225-35997 GCF_001186125.1 Sphaeroforma arctica JP610 | reverse complement strand
ATTTACTTTGATATTTTCACGATACTTAGAATTTACCTACGCGTTTATTTATTCTAAGGCGTTAATATCGCCTTGAGAGACCGAATCTTACACCTGAAATGTGCTCCCTGAAATGTGTATGCCAATATCTTACTAATGAACAATAAATAATGTTTCTTTCCGTTGACCCATTGGAATAATGCTCCCCCCAAACCGCAATCGCTAACGTCGGTCTCCAAGTTCAATGGTATAACGTCTACCGGGAAGTGCAACGCGACTGCAATAACTACTGCATCTTTTATCGCCTGCCACGCCTGTGCATGTCGTTCCTACCAACGATCACCGATCAATTCGGTCGGTTTTAGTTTGCAAAATTCGCGTAAGGGTGAGACTGTGTTCGCGAAGTTGGGGAGATGCTCATAGAGGTAGTTCGCCAAATCTAAGGCGGTGTACCGTAGTGGGGTAGGCCAGTCGATTAGCTTTGCTTGTTTCTTATGGTCAATGTCGATGCCTTGCGCAACACCTTCTTCCCCAGGAACATCACTTCGGAGATAGCAAAGTGGCACTTGGCGGGGTTGAGCTTAAAGCTATAGTACGTTAAGCGTTGTATCACCTTCTGCACCGTCTTAATACGTTCGACATAGTCATCGCTAGCGATAACTATGTCGTCGATATAGTGATGGACCGGTAGGCCGTCGAGTATTGTGATCAATGTGCGTTGGAACTGCTGCGTAAGTACATGGAGACCGAACGGTGCTAATGTAAACGAGTACTGATAATGCTCGTGCGTGAAACTAAATTAGTATTGTGAGTCTGGATGGATCGGCAGCCCGTGGTATGCTGCAGATATATCCAACGTTGTATAGCACTTCGTACTCTTTAGTCGAGACGATAAGTTCGTTGACCTTTGGAATCAAAAACTGGTCACCAGGGATAAGCGCGTTGACGACGGCACGCATGTCTAGGCACACTCTCACCTTCTTCACGTTTCCTTCCGCATCGAACGTCGGGACCGCTAGAAGAGGGAGGTTCACTGTCGTAGGTGTTGTGCGTTTCGTTATCACCAGATCCGCCAACGACTTCTGCACTCGCTCCTCGACGTAGGGTAGCCATCGGTCAGATACAAAGTTGCGTAGACCTACGCATGTATATAGCCTGTTCATGTGTTACTGGAATGGCAACTTCACTATAGGTTTGAGGAGCTCATCAAGTTCTGTAGGGTCTATTGGTGCGAGAGGAGATTAGATACCGTCTATGTATAGGCCCAGCCCTTTCAACATATCTTGCCCCACTATGATGTCCATGCCTACAGGTAAATTCATCAGTTCAAGTCATTCGTCGATAATCTTGGTTCCGTATCGAATAAGCAACACTTCCGTCGTGCCCAGTCGAGGAGTTCGTACCGTCTTATCAGCTAAATGGATGAATGACCAAGGTGGTGCTGGAGTTATAGGGCGGCCGAGGAGTTTTGCGGATGTCTGTGATATGCATCTTCTGTTCGCCCCCGTGTCTATCAGTGCTATGAACGAACGCCCATTGACCTGCACGTGAATATAGACTCGGTTATTAGAAGACAGCAATGGGTCTTGTATCGCCATCACTGCACCGATATTATTAACAAACGTCAAGCTCATATCCGTCTCATACACCTTCACATCTCACTCCCGTTCGGTAACTGACTCCCATGCCCCGTGGGTATGGTCTGTTTCCGGTGTCACGTGTTGGAAATCCTCCGTAAGTACCGTGTTGATGTGTACCTCAGTAGCTTCTGATTGTGGTACAAAACCGTCGTCCTGCGTTATCGCGTTCACCTGTATTTGAGAAGTTGGTAGCGTGGTGGTGAACTCCCTGCCCGGGGTGTTGCTTTAGCCCCGTCATGAGATCGGGGTTACTGCCGGTCTGTGTGCAGGGTGTGTGTCTCGCGACGGACGGTTTTGGTCGTACGGACGTGCCCGACCATCGTTACCCCCTGGCTGTGCCGCACGAAAATGATGACAACGTGAAATATGTCGAAAATGATGACAACGGTAACTGACTCCCATGTCCCGTGGGTATGGTCTGGTTCCGGTGTCACGTGTTGGAAATCCTCCGTAAGTATCGTGTTGATATGTACCTCAGTAGCTTCTGATTGTGGTTCAAAACCGTCGTCCTGCGTTATCGCGTTCACCTGTATTTGAGAAGTTGGTAGCGTGGTGGTGAACTCCCTGCCCGGGGTGTTGCTTTACCCCCGTCATGAGATCGGGGTTGCTGCCGGTCTATGTGCAGGGTGTGTGTCTTGCGACGGACGGTTTTGGTCGTACGTACGTGCCCGACCATCGTTACCCCCTGGCTGTGCCGCACGAAAATGATGACAACGTGAAATATGTCGTGAACCCGATGGTGCTTGTGCTTGACATCCGGCACATGTCGTAGGCGGTGTCGATTGGAACCGCTGTGCCCAATTCTGCGGCTGTCTGCGCACCGTCTGAGGACTTGGGCGGCTATTAGTACAGTCACGAGCCCCGTTAGACGTAAGTCCCTCTCTATTAGTTTGGTTCTGAAGACGCGCCGTGGTACGCTACCTGGCGTCCTTAATGTCGGGACTCAACAGCTACAGAAGCTCGTGTGTCTTCATCAATTGCCATTTCGGATGTAATTGAAGAGCACGTTTGTACGTACGTCCTTTGAGTGCTTCCTCTAACAATTCTACGATAGAATGGTTTAATAAGTTCTGTTAAAAGTCTGCATCCATCACCGTTCTTGCGTCTCATGCGAGCAAATCTGTTCGATTTGTAATTATGAAGTCCAAGTCTTCAACCGTTCAAAGTTGTCGCGTATGTAGTCCAGCGTTGATTTTTCTGCCTTGAAGTAAGTTAATACCTTATGGAACCAAGTAAGGCTCCAACTTTCATCCAACCCGGCGATTTGTACATTCTTAAAGGCCTCAAGAAGTGCTCTTCTCGTGTCACGTTCCATAATGTCATGCAGGTGGTATTTATTCGATGGTCAATCAGGTCATGTACGCGGTGACGGTATAGGACATTTCTCCACTGGTCTGGACTCGAGCATAGCCCGGAGCGCTCATATTGCTACCCGGAGAGCATCGGCCCGAGCCGTGTTATTATCCTCTATCGATTGGTATAACTCGTCGCTAAGGTGTAGGATGCGTGCATGCAGCGCCTGACGACTTCTCTCAATACTTTCCGGTGTGGGCAGAGGTGTGATAGTCTCCTTCCTTGTTGCTTGGGTGTCCGCACGTGCTCACTAGCTGCATCGTGCTCAAACGACTTCCTCTGCTGCTGTCGGCGAAAGTTCGTGCTCAAACGATCATGCATGTTCTTCAGCGCCTCGCCCCCATGAAGGTTCTGCTTCGCTAACACTTGTTCACGTGTAAAATCGTGGAATGATTGGGCCTCATCCTCGGATAGTTGACCTTCCGACCCGTGTGATTCATACCCGAGTCCGTGATGCGGTCGAGTGCAGCCGTTAATACGGAACGTCGGGTTGTCCTCGTTCCCTAATGACGTGTGCTCACATTTGTGTGTGCTGTCAGATACCCTAACCCCTAAACCCTAAAACCGCTCTGAAGACGTACGCTGAAGACATAGTTCGTACTTGTTCAATAGAGACTGTTGCTGAGTCATTAAGCTCGGTTAGCTTCTGTGCGGAAGCCTGTGCACGCTCCGTGCCGTGGTTGTTGGTACGTCGGCGATGACGTCTACGCTTGTTGGGTGGTAGGCGTGGCTGGTCGTTGCCTGAGGACGAAGAGCCGGAATTCCCGAGGACGAACGAGAAGGCAGGCCGTTTACTAGCTACATATTCACCAGTAACGGCCTGATTATGGTTCGCACGCAGGTCGGAAACTCTCGTAGACTCAGTGTCGAAGACGCCGTCCTCTTCTGATAGGTCAGGATCACCTCCGGGTGCTGTTGGTGTCTGCCTACCGTTCGCAAAAGTCTGGTGACGAACCCCTCCATCTGCGTCTATTGTTGCTCTTCCTAATTCTGCTCGGATTGTTGGTTGGTACGGTCCGGATTAGACTGGCGACGCTTAGTGTCGCGTCGATCAATATCGTCTTCCTTGCGACGTTCAGGATTAGATGTTGCTGACGACGACTTTGGCGGGAGTTGCACATGGTGGATGAAGTGGATTCCAGTGGAAATCTCTAAAATGTGTGCGATCGATCTCGGAAAAATTCTAGTATAAATATCCTTTTCAATCCTATAATCCATCCTTCGAATACATTAAACCTCGACGACTGTCCTCGTGGAACAGGTTGGCTCATTCTCGACTACCTCAACTCCACCCACAGAGTGGTAGATAAGACTCGGTCTGACTCCCCATCCAACGATCTGTGGTCTTGCTCTCCCTTCAACTAAACTCTTTGCTGGGGTCCGCCCCACTTGTCGGAACATCTCTTAAAGCTTTTGTAGTCTGCTCCTACTCCGACATGGAGTCAATCCTGCCCTCGGTATACGGCCTTTTTCTCCATGGAAAGCTTCTGAATTCTCTTCTTGCTCCCCTTCCTTCGCTTTCTCTGCTCGTCGTGTCTCGTCATGTGCCGTTGCGGTCGTTGAATTATGTTTTCCTGTCATATGTGCCGTGTCGTCAACTGTCGCGCTCCTAAACTACTCTCCAACGAATACTGCACCCTGTGCATTCTCCCAAGCATCCCCATTTACCTTTTTTACCTGAAGGTTCTGTTACATCGTGTACGTTCTAATATCACATACGCAAAATTCAACAATGTACCACATATATCGCTTATGTTACGTATTAAAACACCCTTTTACGATCCTAAGGAGGCTCACTGGTGCTTACTATTGCTTTACGTACACTTCAGTATCTTATTTCTTCTACAAAACCCTATCTGTTGCACCCATCGTTCAATCTTGGCTGTAAACGCCTTCACATGGATTCCCAATTGGCTCAATTTCGTCACTGCCCTCTGTAGTAACCCTTATACTAAATTTTCTAAATAACCACTCCTTTATATACGTCTTGTAGGCTACAATCTGTCTGCTAAATATTTCGAACTCCCCTATGTTCCGTGTTGCACATGGCTGCCATTAAATGCGCATGTATCGCCGCTCAATTTCTACTTGTTGATTTCGTCGACTTACCAAGCGTCCTATACATAGTTACTCACTATTTTGTTGTGTTCTTAGTATATGTCGTTAGCCGTACACTCTACCTATACTATCCATAACAATTGTCCTAACTGTATCTTGGTCATTTCCTAGTGCATTCATTCTTCGGCATCAACTAACGTGTGCACTGTATAACTTTGTCTATTCTAGGTGAAGATTGTAATCTAGCTTGTATATTTCAACCTCCAAGTATTCCATGTTCTTGCAAATCAAATATAGTATTCTACTGATTTATCCATTTCGTTATACCAGCCGGTTCGGCTCTATCCATGTACACTTCCCATTTCTACTACCGCAGTTCATATAGAGCCACCTCTTTTTTTCTAACTACTCCTCTTAAATAGGGGTTAAACTTGTCACTTCACTGCACACTCTACTCATACATCACACCCATTCAGCCTCAATTACCTTTCATTAACGCGTATATACTTATCTGAGTTTTCTGGCTGGTCCTCTGACTTCGTCATTTGATCGTCCTGGACTCGTCCTTGTCGCTCTTGTGCCATTGATGTATTTGACTATGTGGATCCATCCTCAGATTTGATTGTGGGAACAGTTTCCGTCTTCGTACTTGCTGTCCAAGCGTCGTCGCTGGTGAGCCGGACAGACAACCTAAAGCGCTCAAGATGCCGGGCCATGTCGTTCCTATTGATTCTGAATCTGTTATTATTCACCTCAGAACTCCTGGCTGGTTCCCAGCGGGCATTCCGGCTATCCGGTCTCGATTCTTCTTCCGCTTCACTGCTGCTGTCTGAAATAAATGAAGGAATCGTAGCGCTGGCATTACTACTAGAGAACCCGCTATCCTCTTCTTCGATAGGCATATTTCGAAAGACCTCGTCATTTTGTTGCGACATTCTAATGCTCTTATTGTTTTCGATGTCTCTTTTCTTCTAGTGCTATTATTGTAACAACAACAAAAAAACTACCAGCTACTGTCTATCTCTTGTATCGTAGCTACTTTATGATTACTAATAAACTAACAACATCTATGATAAGTTAAAAATGACGTAAGTACACGCTAGATAACTGTATCTCAACGTTCTCCTTTCTAAGAGAGGGATACGTTCTTCTTTTATGGATAATAGTAAAAATCATGACTCTTCTAATTAATGAGTCATGTACCGATTTATAATCGATGACATTTGATGAGTCATGTGCTGATTTTATTAATTGGCCAAACTAAGTTTATCTGATCCTTCTGATAAACTTTAATAAACTCTAATAAACCTAAGTTTAACCCTACCTGGTGTATTCCGATCACACCCAATTCGGAAATTCACGGTCGAAGGAGTTAATGGCGGATCCAGACTACATAACAGAGATGATACAGTGCCCAGCTCAGGGCCAGCAGTCATAGGGGTAATTCGTTGCGCGACGAGAGCGATTTGGACAGTATGTCCAGCAATACCAATGCCAATATGGGGCCTGCCAACGATAGTAATCCATGGAAAAACACTGGGAGGGCATTGTTACCCGAGAATAGATGGTGTATGGCGGTTCCGCGGTCTGCAGAGGCGTATAAGACGGATGGAGTACTCGAAGAGGATGCGGAGCCTGTGACAAATGTTACGAGAGGAGCAACAGGCGCTAACAGAAGCCGCTCAGGCAAGAAGCAAAGCTGGCGGCGGTGTATTAGTGCTTACAAGGTAGAGGATGATGCTCGCACCGGTGGGGACGACGACGTGGAGACGCTGGAACCATGAGCGAATGCTCAAGAGTTGTCGGAACAACAGCGTGTAGCCCTTCTGCAAAGCCAAGAGTACGGATAAGGTGCGTTTGATAAAATTCCAGCGTTGCAAACAGAGTCTGCGGATGTCGAGTCTAAGTCTCTTTCTGATACCACCGCAGGTCCGCCAGCCGTATATAGTGTTCGATAGGGTTGAAGCAGGTGCAGGTTCCCTGTGCGTAAAGGATGCCGTTGTTCGTGTTGTTCCAAGATAAACTAGCTTGAAATGAAGATCGTGGATACATGCACAGTGCGTATTGCTCGTCGGGGTGCTTCGGTGGTCTTGCGTCATGGGCTTCTCTGTCACGGGCTCGGGCCTTCGGTGCAGCATGACACATAGATTATTACTATCACATTTGGAGTACTGACGGATACAATTTCATGAAGAGGTTTGTGGAGCAACAAACTATTTCACGGGGTTGGCCACGTCAGCTTATCGTTGATAATGATAGCCCACTGATTGCGGAATATTTTCCGTCATGATGCACAGAGAGAAATACCAGAGTTCACCCGGTGTACAAAAGTAGAGACCAGAAGATATCCATGATCTTGCCAGTGGAACAGAAAGCTTCTAGACCAGATGCGATGGCCGAGTTTCTATCGGCGTACAATGTAACACGTTCTTCCATGACAGGGCTGGTACTTTACACCTTGGCGACGAATGAAAGTGTTTTTCCCCATCATGTTGATAAGGGTAATATTATTTATTTCAAGGGATATAAGTTACAATGTATTAACCTCGTTGGTATTGTAAAGGAGGATCTGGGTGACGTGGCAATGCCGGGACTGCTGGTGTCTTAATCGATGGAACTCGATAGTAGGGCGTGGGCGATGGATATCAAGGCGCATATTGGCAGGTACGTGCGACGAACAATCTTCAATTTCGGCCGAGTGGTAATGTTTTACCCTGCTAACACACCTCATAATAGCAGCTTTGACCCACCCGTATATCATACAGTGCGGATGTGGGTGAGCGGCAAGTTGTATAGGGTCCATATAGCTGAAATGCGCTCCTACCGTATCCCGATTAGTGAGCCGGAACGAGGTAAGGCACAACGATCCTGGCGAGAAACGTATACATCAACTTGCTGCTATATGCAAGCTATTTCAAGAATGCTCATGAGCAGGAGCGCAACGAGATTTTTAGGACTTTCGCGACGAGTGCCGAAGCATCTTCGTGGCAAAATGCCATAAAGACAGGGTTCACAATCGGACCAACCTTTTTGAGACACGAATTGCAGAGTTAATCGCACAGCATGTTGGCGCTCGCTTTGTGACGGCATGAAAGAGCGATATTGCCGTGGGTATCGTTTCGCGCTTGACCAAATATATCGTCGAGAGAGGCCACGATCCTGGGGAGTGCGCTAACATTAGTCATACTTACTAGCCGGATGATGGAATTCTCTCCGGCTGTACTATACACCGTGCTTGGACGAGTCCGTCAATTTGAAGCATGCGTCAACGAAAGCTTATCTCTTTTATCTTTCTATTTCAGGTTAATAACCAGTCCTCAGCTGCGAGGAACGCTGCTATCGAAACATCCTGTTCGTGAGGGGATGTAAAGACAGACAGTCTTTGAGTTCGCTACGAGGGGAGTACCGAGCCGACAGTGATCAACACAGAGGATGACAGCTAGGAGATTAGGAAGAGTGATTGACAACTGATAGAAGCGGACCTCGCGCGAGAGAGAGAGGCTACTATGCGGTCATACCTACTGGAAGACCTTCCAACTACGAAACGTGCCCTGGAGGACACTATGGTGCTAATTAATTGACCACACCTTCACCAGGCTGGATGAGGTGGAGGAGGATCATGAGGTGGAGAACACAAAGGAATAGGCCTTGCTCGGTGTAGACTGGTGAGGGAACATACAGTAGAATTCCAGGATACTTTAAGAGGCTACATAGTACTGTGTTCGCGCATTCAACTAGTGAA
>NW_014040117.1:22052-27205 GCF_001186125.1 Sphaeroforma arctica JP610 | reverse complement strand
GATTTGCTGGGGAGAATCTATTTTTCATCCAGCGACATTTCCAGAGGGACATGGCAAAACTTTTCAAGGCGCCACCCAACACATCTTGATTCGGGATTCCTGCCCTGGTAACCTCTGCCTGTCTACCTGGCTGGTGGTCTGGTGCCTGGTGCCTGGTGCCTGGTGCCTGGTGCCTGGTGCCTGGTGCCTGATGGTATTCCGTATTTACTGTCTATATTTATTTTCAGAACAAAAAAATAGTTGTTTACTATACATATGTAGACACCCACAGCTGGACACAAAATATTTAATTGCAGAATAACTGATTCGAGATTCCAACCTCAGAAATCAGTATTTTATTTTGTTTTTAAACAGAAGCCACCAATAAGGCCAATACACAACGATGGACATCGGTGAACAATATCAACAACAACAAAAAATGAAGTCATTGAATAATTGATATTCCAACACTTGTAGGACGCCTACAGGTACCCTTAGTATATAGAGAGCAATGTGTTTACTCCTAGGTTTAAATCTATGTAAACTCCTACGAAAACCAATATAGTTACTGTTCATTTCAACTTGTCCGAAATATCATGATTATGATAAATGTCAGATGGTCATTGATATATCCGACAATACTAAAGTACTTTGCCACATAGGGATAATATTATTTATTTCAAAAATGGCAAGTATGTATGATACAATGTAGTGTGGTTGTACTTGCAATTGGCCTCCAATTATATGTCAACGCATATTAGGTAATACCATATAACAAGGATTGCTTTTCCCGATAAGGACTTGTGTTGTGTGCTGCATGTCATGAATACTTTAACAAATAGCATTGTGCAAGATTGAAGATTGAGTTGCTACCGTATTAAGCAACCATGTCCGTGTGAACAGAACATAGTGTTGAGATGTAAGAAATTCTGAAGTACTGCCGGTGAGTACAAACATAGTGTTGCTATGGAGAAACAAAACTTGTAGTAAAGCTGAAGGCGATTGCTGGTGCAATACCATGCTGCAAATAGTATACATAGTGAGGTCTGAAGTACCTAATTGGCTGTTTATTGTGAGTCAACAACACGTATATTGAACTGTGTCTGATAAACGAGGGTTTTACACCGAGACTGGCGGTTTCCTGCGAACTCTCTCTTGTGCACACTGCAGATAATGAGGTCTTTTTAGATATCATATATAACCTAGATGTAAAGACTAGATGGCCAGTATTGGTGATGCAGCTAAAAACCGCCATGCAGTTTACAAGGCAAAAACAAGTATAGAGCTTGCCGACATGAAATCTTCGTTGATTGGACGAATGTGCGTCAAGTAATTAAGCACAACAGGGACTGAGTAAGCAAGTATGTATCTGCGAACAAAAGCAACCTACATGACTTGGATACAATACTTCATTAAAATTTTATTGAGGAACTATCTAGCACTAAATGGTCTATGGCGTACGCTCTTATGGAGGCAAAGACAACTACATTGCGTACACTGGCAGAATCCATTTCAAACGAGCCAACACTGAAAGTCGTGTATTTGAAGGAGTTCAATTTTTTTGCCTTTACGGCAGTGTTGGTGGAAGAATGGATTATTGGCATGGGCGGAGGTGAGTCGGACTTAGGATAGAAGACTGGAACTTGGGATCTGTCGATAAAGCTAAGCAGATAGCAAATACTAGTGACACAGAAACTACTGTGGTGGAACCATCGCTGTCATCAAATTCATTGACAGCAACTCAATCAGTCATCGGTACTGCTAACATGATCACTAGTACTTTATTAACGGCAGTGATTGAAAACTCCCAGGTAGTATCCCAGCAACGATCACAGTAGGTGGCGAGGACGATTGAGTGGTGCGCTTTATTACGTTCACGTTTTCTATGTGTATGCTTCTCAGAAGCGCCTTCATCACTTGGTACATGTCATGCTGGGTTGGGACGTCTGCGTGAGCAGATTCGTATGTGAACGTTATAATCTTCCCCCGCTGGAGACCTTGGCTCTGATTTAACAACCAGAACGTACGATTTTGTTCGGCGAATTAAAACCTTGACTGGGACGACAGAACTACGGCCTAGGAGGTGAGTGTGCCGTGTTGGTGGCAGTGAACGAGCTATCGAAACTCGTGGCGGTGTCTGTGTTCTCTCCATTCATGAATGTAGACTACGCGTGTGGTGATAAAGTTTGATAGAGAACTTATTTTTCCATAGGGGCTGCTCCGGACGTTGGCGGTAGAAAAGGCACTATCTTCGAAAATATATTATTCGTAGAGTTTAGTCTGAATCGTGGCTTTCAGGTTCACTACAGCTCCGTTGGACACCGCGAAGGTGATGGTCGTGCGAAACGGGCAATCCGCACTAACCTGTCTTACGAAAATACCATGACTGGATGAATGCGTCTAGAATGCGTCTAGAATGTTGTTCTTTCTTACAATGCGATGGTCATTCTTCAGATGGAGTCTTCACCGTTCTTCGCGCACACGGACCGGATGTATGATGGGCCTCACCGGTTGACAATTCGAGAGAATTTGTGCGAGATGTTAATCGTAGATGAAAAAGTGCCAGCTGCGGTGCGTAATCGCATTGCTACATGCCTTAATGAACGACGACAGATTACACAGAAACGAGTGTTAGAGTGCAATGTAGTAGACTTTAAATAGAGTACAAATGTATTTAAAAAGTCGTGCTTTCGAATGAATTTGTTTATGACCTCACCCTCAGATATATACTGATGGTGTTTAAACTAGTGTTTAACCACTTGGGTTGGCCTGGGTAAAAACTCATATGGTCAGTATGAGAAACCTTATAAAGAACACTTTTAATAGTACTTCAATATATTTGTTGTTATAGGCACCCGTGCTGTTTAGCTTGATACTTTGCTAGCATGGAACCTCTAGTCAGGTGCTTCATAAGGGTTGAGACGGTTTAATACGTGATTATGCTTTGCTATCTTGTTTTTTCTGTATCGATTTTAGACTATGTAAAGGTCTGTTCGAGACTTTGGGGCATTATTAACTTTAGAGTGTGTACTTGGGGGCACATTCACCGGAGTGTTGTACAACTTGCCTTATATAGTGGCACTGTCTCTCTGGTGAGGGGCGTGTAGGACGCCCACAGGTACAGAAAACAATATGTTTATTCTTAGATTAAAGTATTATCTGAAACTCCTAGAAAGATCAACATAATTGTTGTTCATTTGAACTTACCGAAATATTGTGATTGTGATAAAAGCCAGATGGTCAGTGACATGTCCGATAGTACTAAATTGCTTTGTCACGTAGTGTACTTTATGCATTTGAAGGCATTCAGTTACATGTCAAAGTATATTAGGTAATACAAGGTTTGCTATTCTGATAAAGACTTGTATTGTGTGTTGCATGTCATGAATACTACAAAAAGTAGCAGTGTGCAAGATTGAGGATTGATATTGAAGACTGAGTGAATGATAGATTGCGTACCTTATCAAGCAACTATGTCCTTGTGAACAGAAAATAACAATGAGATGCGAGTACTTGTGAAGGACTACAGGTGAGTACATGCATAGTGATGTTATGGAAAAGCCGAACTTGTATCAAAGCTGAAAGGCGATTGCTGGTGCAATATTCTGCAACAAGTAGCATAAAAAGAGTGAAGTTTGAAGTACCTATTAGCAAATTCTAGTAAGTCAACATTACGTATATTGAACTGTGTCGAATAAGCGAGTACCGGTTTTCTGCGAACTCTCACATGTGCACTATTTTGGCTAAACGCGCACTGCACACTATTTTCTTCTTCATTTCTATCGCCCTTCCCAGTGAGTGACGTTTTCGCTTCACTGAGTGACTTAGTGTGCCAGAATGTCCTCTTTGTGTTGGTGCACTGCGTTCACGCGAACCTGTAATTTGATATGTTGATATCATGACATTACAGTACATGGCCCTCGAAAGACAAAATTGTCACATCGCTAAAACAAATCATTATGCTTAAGATATGTTTTCCAGCAACAAGTACAATATAGCGATGAGAACCGCTTCTGTGGCGCTTGGTTTTTGCGCTCGCAGCATCTGTCCTTCATTTCGAGAAAATTTGCTAGTATGGGTCTCGAAGGCTTTGATGGAGTGAATCTCGGACGTGATTACTGGCATGGGAATGAAGGAACGTCGTTGACGAAGGTCTAACTCTGAACGGCACTTCACAGATTCTTCTATTCAACCGTGCACACGGGATCCTCTGATTTTTTGATCATGACAAATGAATGACACCGTTTCGACGCATAATAGTCGTAATGATTAAAAAACCATTGTATTATAAGTTCAATCCCAACGGTATATGTTCTTGGCTATCAATAGCAATGGCACTTTGATAAATTAAAAAAAAAAAATAGACTCAGCCTCCGAGATACAAAGTAAATTTGGAAAGTTTTGTGTGTTGGCGATGCTACCCGTTGCTGGGAATTAAACTATTTTTAACACTATCCTGCCTATCGTTGAGTACCTCACAACAGACCCTAATGAACCCGCCAACCCGGACACTAGATTAAAGCATATGCTACAACATCTTATGGCTGACCAAGCGACCGCCATAAAAATTCTCAACATTATAGGTCTATCTATGGCCAAGGTTACCGCTGGTAAGAGGGATGTCCAGTCTCATTGATCTAGAAGGTTTTAGCTATTGTGATTGACCGCCAAGCTACAAGAAATATTGGAGGTCGTCTCCAAGGTTGTGAAGGCGGACTTCGCCTTACTTCTACGACTCAACTGGGTTCAGTGCTTGATTTTCATATAACTCTGGGTTATATGAAAACAGTACTGCACGCTCTGCCCGAAGGCATCATTCCAGAATGATTCGAGTCCACCATACGTATGATATGCTCCTTAGACAGCGACTTTGTAGTCGTCCGTGACGTTGTGGTATTGGTCAAGCGTAATTTAACGAAAATATTTTGATATGCATCATATTACTATCGGAGACATCGAGAAAATCATCTCAATGCTGCCCGAGGAAGTGATGACTTTTCTACCAACAGATATGATGGGTCTCTTGGCAAATCTCTCGGACAAAATATCGCTGGGTGACATCTTTGATGTGCTAGAATACTCGTTTTCGATTAAATCGAGGGACATCATCCATCGAGCTAGTAAACTATAACACCCTTACTATCTGGTCAGCCTATCATTGATCAGTTCAGCGC
>NW_014040117.1:20056-22032 GCF_001186125.1 Sphaeroforma arctica JP610 | reverse complement strand
TTTGAGAGACAGGCAAACATTTTGCCGGTACTCCGGAAGCATCAAGGGCGTTGTTTTAAACGGTCCAAACGGTGGATGATCAGCAGTACAAATAACTAATGGATATTGTGGAGTGGGGGTCCTTTGGACGATTACTTTTTTTCTATGAGTGAAAATCTCGGTCACTTCTTGGGTCCCGATCAGGCTATTGAATAGATAGCATTGTGGGTAAACACTGATGTTGACAAACCTCTTGCGCAACTGCCAGTGGACTTTGTGAAAATCAATACTATCTGACAAAATGTCTTCTGAATTTCGAATTTCTGAAATTGTGCAGGGCTGCTGGATGCACACACTAGCACAGACTGCAGGGACAAACTATGCGGGTATGACATCTAACCGATTCATGCCTGGTGTGTGCACCGACCCCACCTGCACAGTCCGCCTCGTGCAAAGATATTATTTGTACACGAGCTTGTACGTGCGAAATTGTCGAGACCTACTTGAAGGCAGATACAAGCAAGGTTCAGGTCTGGTACGTCAATACCGGATGTGTAGCTCAGGTGGCTCAAAACGAAACAATGATGGAGAAGAAGAACCTGGTTGTATTGAGTGATGCGAAGAAAACGCACGGATTGGATTTGGATCTGGAACAGATCAAGATTGAAGAGAAGCACCTTGCTGTACTCGACGAAGCCAACAAGCAGCACAAGTTAGATTAGGAAAAAAACCCCCCAGGTGGTCACAGCCGAAGAAAAGCGAATGGCAGTATAGAGTGAGACGAAGAAATAGTACAACGACAATTGGTGGAGCAAAACGCGAAGAATGCCGAATAGAAGCGACTGCAGGTGCTAAGCGAGGAAAAGCGACAGAAAAATGAAGATTCCATCGAGTACAAGAAGGAAGTGGCGGAGGCCAATACGAACGAAGCCGAGGCGAAGCGACTGGCAGAGGCCAAAGCGAAGGAAGATGAAAAGGAGCGACTGCAGGCACTAATTGAGACGAAGAGACAACACAAGGACATAAGGAAGAATAGATCCAGCGCTAAAATAATATAAAGGAGGACATGACCGCCGAGAAGGTGAACAAAGTGGCTGCAGAAAACGAGCTAGAGAAGCAGAAGACCGTCGGGAAGGCGCAGAAAGAATTGGTGAAGTTTTCGATACAGGCGGCAGAGGTCGAAAAAGGCTGAACTCATGGAGCTAAAGGAGAAGAACAGAGTGACAGTGAAGAGCGGGGAAGCAAGGACAAATTAGAGGTCCACACAGATGCGAGCGTCTACATACATGCACGTATTCTAATTTTCAAGACAAAGAATTTACATGGCGCACGTTGAAATCAAAAAGACACGTTGTAATTCAACTCTCAGTTCGGGTAAACAATCCTACGCAATGTACCTAGGAAGCGAAGCCTTGTCCGTATACGCATACGTAAATTAGATTGACAATTACATAGTGAGCAAAATTAGTCATAACGTAATTTTTGGATGCTAATGAATATCTAGATAAGTGTATAGATATACAAATTGATGGATGGGTAGATCCTGGAATATATTTGTATTCGTACTGCTTTTTTGTGAAGCTTTACATTCATTTTCGTCATGAAAGCTTCCATTTGATTGACCAGACATGTCTTGCAGGTGCTTGCGCACAAGCGATTCCGTGCAAGAAATGCTGTCGTCATTCAGCAGTCTGTGCAACGACCCAAACCTTAATCGATGGCCAGTCTTTTCTTCAATATTGTCCACCAAATTTGGGTATACGGTCCGCATTGATTCTGCATCATAACTAAAAATACCTAAAATCAAACCTACGGGCTGAGAAAGGTTGACGAAGTTAACAAATTCCTGCCAGTTTATGTTGACCTAATAATTATATAATTATATAACTATATAACTATATGAGTATAAGTATAAGTATAAGTATAAGTATAAGTATAAGTATAAGTATAAGTATAAGTATAAGTATAGGTATAAGTATAAGTATATATTTTTAATA
>NW_014040117.1:0-20036 GCF_001186125.1 Sphaeroforma arctica JP610 | reverse complement strand
ACACACATATATATACATATATAATATATATATATATACATATATATACACACACACACACACACACACACACACACACACACACACACACACACACACACACACATATATATATATGTTTGTACGTATGTATAAAACCATATTCTTGCATTGTAATTTATATATACTTCTATGCCTGTGATTTCTATCAGAGTGAGCAGCTATAGGACATAATATAGACTTGTAGTTGCATCTAGGTTGGTGTATTCAGTTCACATATGTCTTCTCAGGTACCTTTGAGGTTAATGCAATATTGCCATTGTAAATGAATCTTGTATAGTTCACATCATCGCGCAATATGCACTTACTTGGTTTCATTGTCAGACTTACTGATACTCTCGAGAGTAACGTTACACATGGGCTAGGTTTCAACTCTATACGTATCCCTCGGTTGTCTTTGTGTAGATTCTTCAGAGTACATATATACACGAGTCGAAAGTCCTCTACACCAGTACCACCAACATGATGTTTTCGTATGGTTGTTGATGTGCGTTATTTTGAATACCGTAGAAAGACAACCCACCACATAGTTTGGCAGAATCATCCCAACAATGCATTAACATGCCGTGCCGAATAAGACATGCCAGCGTTATATTCTTACCACTGTGCCGTGAAACATTCACACTGTTGTTCCTGAACTCTCAGCGAATGCTCATAGAAATGCCATGAAAACGTTTGAGCACACACTGCTTCACATGCCAGCCTAGTCGGAAGCAATTGGCTCATCAGGGGGTACTTAACTTAATAGCTACTAGATTCCTTCCGTTCGCAAGAAGCTAGATCTGTGGTGTAAATTATCACAAGCTGCAAAATATGTAGTTTATTATCCAGTATGATGATTGGGACATCTCGTCACCGCATTTTTGAACAAGTTGACAGGTCAATGATACAGCATACAATTCCTCCCTGCTCACAATATACAATTCGGACACACTCACAATGAAAGATTTAAATAGCTTCAACTCTAATTCATTAATAGCGAATTGCCTAACAATGACCAAGTCAATATGCGCCACGATCACAAAATGTAACTGGTAAGAAATTTCTGCTATGTGCACGTATTGAGTATACATGTTGCACAACTACAGGCATCAGCCAACAACCACGGATCTATTCATGATTTACAAGTAGTATTCATATTACAACCATTTTCTACTAGTAAATTCGAGCGACACGTATTTGGTTTCTTTTTGCAACCAATATTTAAAGATGCACTATCAAGTAAAGCTGCAATCTTCACAAAGCATTTAAATACTTGCGAAAGTAAAATGTGTCATATACTTCTATATGCTTTTATATATTTTACTAAATGACCTAAAATCAAACCTCATCCTTCGTTAGTAGCAGATTTGGCACACCCTGTACCACAGGATAGCTTCGCTTGCACTCTTCATTCGGACACACTAATTGACAATTCTGTATATCCGCTTCCATTAGAATATGATGTAAAGCGTTCATCGTGTTCTCGTCCACGTTTTCGGGCGTCGGGGCATTACTTGGCAAACCTGTGAGTTCCAGCTATACACACAAGAACGGTAATAAATGTGGCATGGTTTAAATCCAAGCAAAAGACATCACAGGTTCAATAATATACTCACATATATATGCTCACGACCCCAATCAGAAGGCGATAACTTATGGCTACGGTGTGAACTTATAGGATGTATTTGAACAAGAAGATATGCATACTAATGATTTACATAAAGCAAAGGCAGCTTGTGCATACCGAATCTGCTGCTTCTTTTAGGGCTCGCCAATCAATCTTAGGTATCATATGCCTGATAAAGTCAGGGTTCATATCGCTCTCCTCCATGTGGATGCTGCTCTCATTTGCCAACACAATCTTCAGTGGAAAGTTGTTTTTCTTGCATTTTGCGACATGGCATGTCAGCATATTGTGCGTTAAAAGCTTCATATTGCGCGTTGATATGTGTTGCAGTGTCGTACGACTAACAGATGTGTTTACGTGTAAAGTACAGTAATGGCCTGATGGAAAGTATAAGCTTTCTTCACAGCTTTCTCGTATGTATTTTACAATATCAGCTTCTTCGGAACATCGGCTGCAACATCATGTGTCTGTAGTTCTTCATTTTTTAATTTGTTGTTTTTTCCAAAAGGGGGTTTTGAGTTTTCAGGGTTTTAACTCTATATTTGGGGAACTGCAGTTGGCGCGCTTCTATTATACACGAAAGAAAATAGAAATAAGATATATAGCCTCCTGACCTCCTGAAATTCAACAGATATAGCCTTGTTCAATTTTCAGCAGGCTATGAAAGCCCATCTCATTTTCGGGATGCTATATTTAATTGATTATTTATAAGAGGCCATAGCCTATCTCTATAGTCCATATCTTCTTGTAAGAGGCTATGAGGTTTGTTGGTATTACATTAATGCACGTACACTGTACACAAGCTGAACAAATAGATACGAGCTCTCATTGCGACACTCTGTAGCTATTAAACACTGGTCGCCAGTATGTTTGATTTCTCTCAGTCCTCCATATTTTCATGGAACAAGTAGTATACACAGAAAGTGTTCCTGTGTATGTGTAACATGCGAGGTGTCACGTTCAAGCACTATCGAATACATTCGCATAGACGGGCGGGGGCGCGGCACATCCGAGTATTCTATTCAAACGCTACCATTAATATTGCTGCTTGGTTCTTAAAAATATTTTAGTGCCCTGCTAAGTATCGCAAGATTCACGCATTCTTATTACTCTGAAGCCTCTATATCTTGTATTTGAACTGGGAAATGGCGCGTGATCTGACTCTCACCAGTTCACGAGTCGATTCAGTCTTGGGAGTGTCTTCAGCCATAATCTGCATTCTTAGTGCCAATCCCTGTGATTCTCTAGCACTTGGTATTATGGTGAGATTGACCAAGTTGATTCTTCAACTTGAGCAAACGAAAGTGAATATAGTGAAAGGTGTGCCGTCTTTCTACTAGAGTGTTCAAGTATGGATTGCTTTTGACCGCACGCTGTTCATTTTGTATAGAGATTGTACCGCTTATTGCGCTCAACGCATTTATATATATTGAGACTACTGTACAACACTGGCACTACACTCTCGGTTCCATACGGTGACTCAGTCAGCACAGTGCCTATCATATTTTACGGAATGCGGTTCTGTCGTGCTTGAACTAGTCTGAAAACACGATTTCGTGGTACCGAAAGTATATTTGGAATGCAAACCGAGTGTTCATTAGATGGGGTCTGCCAATTCACAGTAGGCACTATGCTACACTACTACTTACTTTTACAGCATATAGCTGTGTAAGTCAACTCTACAGCGTTGTCAATCATAGATATTCATTTACGCAGTCAGCCAACGCTCGGAAGATCCCATAAACCAGAATGCTAAGGTCGTCTGCCATCCGAACACCAGCAGCCCCTCGGTCGGTGGGTGCTTACAATGCCAATGTTTCGGGTGGACCTGGTTTGAAGTCGACACCTCGTAAACTTCCGACATCAGGGTATGAATAATTTACTTTAAATAAATGTTGGGGTATACTTGTGACTTTGTATACGTTTGTATTATACCAGGGTGTGGGGAAGAATTGCTTGGGACATACTTCACAAAGTACTCGCTAAGATCAGCAAGTAGAATTCTCAATTCCATTTATGGGCTTGTACTGGATATTATAATCTCACAAGTTATCGATTGTTATCTTCACGAGATTCTCCTACATCATGTAATGTGGGCACTTAGTGTACTCATACATTTGTAATTTTTGGTTGGTTGTCTTGGCGACTATCTGTACTTACGATGAAGATCTTTGCATTGGGGTTTCAATTGCAAGTAGCCAATTTGAAGGATCGTATCACTACTAGAGTTTGCAGCGGATCTGTTTCTGTATCGGATACTCGCGCCTGATTACCGCAATTGTATGTACACAATATTCGGTGGATTGATTTCAGCTATTCTTGAAGGGTGCTCATGTTTCGCAGAAAGAGAGTTGCTTTGCACGTGGATCAAATTAAAGGATGTACCATGGTAACTCACTTATATATTGTTTCTTTTATATACACGTGGCGTTGTATATCATCGATTTCAGGATTGTTATTATACCTTGTGACTATCCTATTTTGTACCAATGATGCCAGCTAGGGGTAATGTGCGCAGACTTCATAGCAGCTATTGATATAGGTGTATGAATAGAAAGCTTATATTTTTAAGTCGTATGTTCTAATTACAAGCACATGAGCGGATGTTTTTACTCATAGTTTAATCTGACGAATCCAGTTATTAGCATGCACGAGGTATATTATCAGCGAGATCGATAAAAATAAAAAATACGAAATATGTCGAAAGGTGTTAACGATAAAAGCATGAAGAGTACGATGATCGCGCTTTCCTCAGTGATATAGCTATTTCTTTCCAATGTCCGATAAACATAGTTAAGTTTTAGTACAAAAATGGCTCCGAGTTTAATCGCGTGGCACTGGATTTTGGTCGAGTACTAGTATGATTGAGTCAAATGCACTCGCAAACTCTTTCGCCTTCAATTGGAAAGAGCATATCTACTTATACTAGTAGGTGTGGCTATCCCTAGCTAAAAAATGCGATCGTATTTGAACCATCTGTCAACATATATATATATATATATATATATATATAAATTTGTCTTGCACTTGTAAAAATGGAGCGCATAGCCCACAAACCGGATCACGGGTTACAGTGTGCTGCGCTGCACTACACTATACGACGTTTGTTGCCTTCAGGGCTTGGAAAGTACACGTTTTTGAAGACTGTTTCAGTGGTGTGTGGGAAGCTGCTGAATAATACATCCTCCGCACACTTGGCGAGAGTCATACACTCTACAGTTGTGGAATTCTTGCGTGCGCATGTGAACAGCTTTGCAGCTCAGGCTATATTTATGCGATACTTAGGTACAGACACGGATCGTGAGCCGTAGCTGATCGACCCAGACATCTCTTAGGACGATCCCGCAGCGAATACAATTCAGAGCATACAGAGCATATTGCAACCTCTTAGCATGTAATTTGAATACAGTATGGGACACGGAAGATATTCTCATTAAATAGATGTCGTACCTTTAATGCAAAAAAATGCACCAGACGAAAGTCGGCGAAGCGTCAGAAGAGCTGCAATCAATCTAGTGCACGGACAGCTCCAGAAGTGTATATAGGTAAGTGCATTGCCGGTTTTTTATTCGTAATACCGATTTTGCAACCTGCGCAAGCTTAAAGGTGCTGTATATGCGATGAGTGTGCATTGATGCCCTACCGGATACGCCTACTTGATACGCCACACGTTGTTGTGCTGTGTCTCTAATCGCATCGAGACAAGCTTCGAAATTACAACTACCATGTCCCTCATGAAGACTAGTGCGGAAACATGGCACGATCGCCCTGTGTGGTGAGAAAGAGGAAACTATGAAGGACACACAGGGTTGTTACGGGTTAAGAAATGCTACCTACACAGTTTGTCATAACCTACTGAATGCTAAGTATACTTAAATGCGCACAATCAGCTGTAGTCGAGGGAAGAGGCCTCGCGCTTGAGTCCGGATTGGCTGTCATTGGTATGAACATAGAGAGTCCGAAATAGCTGTAATTGATATGAATACAGATGTATATTGCGTCTTGTGTCGACGTCAGTTGACCCAAGAGCCCTCCTTTCAGTTCTTTATATATATGTGTATGCAGGACTCATTACGCCTAAACATTGAATTTCAAGAAGATAAGTGACGGATCGCACGTGTAAATCTCGCTTATTCACTTTCCAACTTATCGAGTTTCCCTACTATTCCATGGTCTATATAACTCATATATATCCCCTTGTATGCTCTCGCAGATGTAAATAGACCGTAAGTGGATCGTGTTATCAGAGATCGTGCTATCAGAGATCCCCCGCCACTTTGGTCTTGTGGGTACGCACGCGACTTGCTGCTGTTATGATTTTATGCTTGCGCCAGAGCTTCAAGTGAGCCTATATACGTCTTTATATACATAGGACATGCCCTGTTGATCCAATTCAATAGATTCACTTGTTTGCAATCATGCCAAGTTCGCGTAACATTCACACCTCTCAAAGCAGTAGTCTGCTTGTAGCTCGAAGTCGTTCGCACTGGTCTGAACACGCACAAGCAAAGCTGGAGAAAGATTTCTGAAGTCATAACTTAAACTCCTGTATGAAATAGACATTTACAGCTCTTCCAATTCACTGAGAGCCAAAGCTTGGTGAAGACTCTGACCACTATCCAGATGTACGAACCAAAAGCGGTGTGTAAGTGTGGCGTAGAGTTTGCGAATCTTCATTGATTGATGGAAATTGATGGCAACAGCTGAAGGTGTTAATTAAAATCTAAACGATAGTATGATCAAGTGACGAATTTAGAAATCTTGAATACTTGTTTTGCTTATAAACATAGTTAGGTAGTCCTAGTTCACTGATTGGACGTGGATCCCATCTTGTATCCTGTTCGCAGCTCATCATGCCCAATACAGCGTGTATCAATGGTAAAACCACCCACATGTACCGAGTGCTAAGCGAGAGCTTTCCTGAGATCCCAATCGTCACGGTCTCCAGAAGCTATTTTAACGAAGCCAGAGGTAATGTTTAATTCACATCGTGTACATGAGTGACAGGTCGCATTGGTGTATATGCCCGCCATACAGAGAAAAAGGCAGGTGTGGAATGGAGCGACCCCTGAGAGATCATTGTAATAGTGGGATAGATATTTGGTTGGATAAAGTGTTATACGAATAGCTATGATAGTTTGTATATCTGATTCATATCTTTTCGAATCTACAGGTCTGGAGATGATCCGCAAACTGTGCCAGAATGACGTATTGAAAGCTGTGGAGATTGAAGTGTCGAAGAAGTATGTAAGGTTTTATCTTGATAGTGTTCATGTGGTTTAGAAATGAATATATTTACTTCTATTTTGATCGAAAGGAAAGCACCAGTGCACGCACGGATGGTACTTGTTGCAATATTCATTATCGGAACTAGTTTGGAAATACAACAGGAAAGTTCTCGCCTGATGAACCCCCTGAATTAATAGGAAAATTTCAACTATATTGCTGCATTTTATTCTCGACCTGGCAGCATCTGTCGGTTTCCCTCTATAACCTGCAATCTAGTATATACATATAACTAATAGGATATAGTAATTGATATTATTAGATGACTTTTGTTGTTACAGGTACTACACCCTCGCAACAGCAGCGACACTGCTCAAGTACGTGAAACACGTCCATTGTATGATCTATGCGCCCAGATCGTTGCATGTCAGCTTTTCATCAGGGTTCCAGGTCATGATGATCGGTAAGTATATAGCCGGCCTACATTACAAACTCTGAGCTCATATGTAATAAGACTAAGGTTTGCCGATTTGAAACTTCATTCCGTGTTGCAAAATGCAGATATACACTCTGCCCGTTACTTGGAGCTGGCCTGCAACAAGAGGGACGTACAGGTGAGTGAGACAAGTACGCATTACAGTTTGTGGCCAATTCGCACCAAGTATTCTGTCGAAGATCTATTCATTACCATTAAAACGAGGTGTTTATAGTCTAATGATAACTCGACTTTGGCATACAACATTTAAATATCCACCGGGGTTTCTGATCGATTCAAATGCCAAACTTTAAAACTCAGATGAAGAGTTCGCTACTTGATGTGTTAAACCAAACACACACATCCGGCGGAGCGAGACTGCTACGCATGAATATACTGCAGCCTTCTACAGGTACATGCTACAGTAAATTAAATGGGTGCAGCTCGCCCGAACGTTGATCTTCTAGCTTTAATTGTTTCTTGTAGTGCGGAATACCGTACTCCATAACTGTATTGGTAAATGCTCACTGTACCCTGAATTTATATGGCGGGTGAATAAATACGCGATGCACACTCTGCTGACGATAGTAGTGTGTCACGTGACCTAGGTTTCGACCAAAAATTACTGGAACTGCCCGGGTTATCAGACATTTTTGTGTAGTCGATCTCCGCTAGTAATATGTTTACCTTTATACTGCTCGAAGGCAGATTGTCGGCATATGCATCTAGATATTCAGGACATCATTTACATTTCCATGCCATATATGCCTACGTCAATATTGAAAAAGTAGTATCTTTGTGCATCAATGCGCTATTTGTAGTAACGGTAGTATCCTGCTTCGGAGCATAGCCGGTACCACCCATGGCTCATCCCCCTCATCAAATATCACCCTTTGCAATCCCGACAAGTGCTTGTGCACTCATCATACGTAACGTCCCATGCGGATTAAGCGCAGGTTTACAATTGCGATTAGATTGTGAATACATCGCTTCGATGTTGCTAGGATCATTTTTGTAATGCAGTCTTTGAAGACACTAGATTCTTTTACCGTCGTCACCTACAAACTTCGCGAGATTTGATATATTTGCACGTGTATTATGTATGTGTTTTTTAAGATTGCCACAATATTTATCGCACTTGGTTGTCTAGAGTGTGCACATGATAATTGGTACACAAATGTTCTGTGCTTGTACATACCGAGTGCTAATATTTATTGCGGTGGAGACGTATACAACCAATTGCACTAATTCAACAACACTTCAAATGCTCTATGCGCATAGATGTAGCCACCATACAGACACGACAGGAAAGTGTACAGGAGCTACTGCAGAATGAGGTATGGGCTCGTCGCAAACACTAGTTCATATGATTTATCGACATAATTGCTATAGCCGTAGAAATTTAAAATTGATATAGCGGTGTAAATCTAAATTCATTATAGACGTATAGATCAATAGTTATTCTAGCCATCAAAATCTAAAACTGTTTTAACCGTAATTGTATACATTAATAGAGTGTAAATTTGTTGACTGCTCCACTTTAACCGTGTTTATTCTTGTACTTCATTACCAGGATTTGTTCGATATGCTCAAGAGCGTACTGGGCAGGTTTCTTGATTTGGATCATCTCCTAGTGACTGTAAGTGGAAGAACTGTAATGTTGTTTCTCTTTTTGAACTTTGTTTTGGAATAGGTGGCGATGCTTCGTCAAAGCGTTGGCGCTATATATACACGCGGAGATATCCTTTGCTATTTCTTTCAGCTTGCCAAGCCCGTGATTAGCGAGAATCTCCGGACAGTTGAAGCAAACATCACATGCATCATCAAACTCAAACATGGTAGGTGTAGATCTGTGCTTAGCTTGTATTTACTACAGGTGTATTGTGTGGTGCACCACAACTAGCCACTATAGATACTGGAAGGTATCTTTTTTCTGAAGAATACGTTTTCATATTGTAGCCGTATCACCAATATCCTTTGGAATAATGGTGTAGGTGACAACAACGATCACGATTGTAGCATTCAAGTTGATTTGTGATTATTATATAGGTATAATGTTTTCATGCAACATTGAGTAGGGACCACGCTCCAACTCACTATGAATCGAATGATTGAAGCACGCCGAGATTGAATATACTCTGTACTAAAGTCGCTATCCCTCCTTGTTGTTTGCAGTGCTGGATATAATACCAGCGCTGATTAAAGCTTTGGATATGGCATCATCCACCCTGCTTAAGACTTACGCTGAGGTACGATGATTCTTGTACATTTGTATATGCAAGTGCAGGTGCGGCTGCAAGCATATTCGAATGTTAATTTCAATTTACCTGTACGTATATTTAGTCGTGAGAGAGGCGTTCGATGAAATTTGTTCCTATTTTGGGAAATCAATATACTCACTGCTCTTGCACGTCGGAAGGTCGCTGCGCAATCTCCGATCTATACATCCCTACAGTGATATCGTGTGCCAACATGCACAAAACAGTGAGTGTGTCTCCAAATGTAATATTATTCGTTGTTTTCTGATGTTGTTTTCGTTTTAATGTACATGTACCAAATAATGCGTGTACCTGATAAGGCTGTAGAATACGTAAGCGGTTTGTCGTATCTAAAAACGATAGTGAATACATGAGCGTGCATGCTGCATGGCTTGTGTGCACTAGTTGCATCATAACATCATTTACGAAGTTACCTGGCTATTGTTCTATGTATGTGTTCAGAAATATTGTACAGCAACCATAAGTTCGTGTGCACTGCAGCACAATTGCATATGTTCGCTTCGTGCGCGCGGTAGGTCTAGTCGCACTTTGGGGTCCTGTACGATTTAGTTACACATTTTCTAAGTAACGCCGTCTTAATAAGAAACCTCGATTTGGCCAGCAGCGCTGATGGGATCATAATCTCATCCAAATCGAGCCAATATAGGTCATTATCTCTATATCGCCGCTACTAAATATACAGCTATTGAAAGATGAACGCTATGCAGCTATGCGGGATACTATTGCCACAGTCATAGATGAAGGAGCCACTTGGCACAGGAGCACAGTCAAAATGCAGACTCAAAAGTGCTTCGCTGTGAAGGTATGAGGTAAATAAGTAGTGTATTGTATTGTTGTGACATTAGTCCCTGAATTACGCCATAAAACATGCGAGATTTCAGCATTTTAGTCATCAACGAGACAGGCTTTTCAATAGAAAAGCATGCTTCGAAGATATTGAGTGTTATCTATGTATGTTTGTAACCGTCGGGCGGCTGTGTGGTGTGCTTGGTATACACTTCACGTCAAAAACAAAACGGCAGCTACATGCAATAATATGCGAGTAACCACTGCATTGGAATATCTGAATAAGAAATTTGTTTGGTTTTTTCACAGGCTCATTCTGGAACATTTCTATCATTGATACGCAGGAATCGGTGAACGGACTGCTTGACGTTGGTATGTATGCTGGATGCCGAACGTGGCAAAAGTTATATTATGGGTTTACGCATATATTTCGATTAATATCTAAGAACTAAAGTCATTTTCACTCTAATATAGCACGTGGTACGTACACGGAGACGATCGAAGCCATCCAAATGGTATGTGCTGCATAGTATCTACGATATATGCATCCGAACAAAGAAACACGGAGATATTCATCGATTTTACAGTCTTGTGTCACAAGACATTTGCAAAATGTCAGCCGGGCAGTATGTGCTAAATCGCAGGTCAAATATAAGACGCCCCAAGCATTGTGTGTTACAAAATTGATGTGATATTTCCTCCAGGCAATGTATCTTGTGACTTGGCTGTATTGAAGCTGTAAGCACAATTTTGTATAGTACTCAAAGGCTGAATATTGTTCGATAAATCTTTCGATCTACTGATATGCAGCGCATACTTGAGCAGTAAATGTCGCCTGGTTGCCAGAATACATTGCTCAAATTGTAGATAGACTATTCATACGTACTAAACACAAATGCTAAGTCAACAATCTCAACCTAGCAGTTTTTAGTCCGCGAACGAGTCATCACAGTCAATGTATATACAGCTCACCATAAACTTGGCATATTACACAAGATGTTTCACAAAAAAAGGTTCACTGGTATTGTTAAGTAGAGGTCTCGCTCGTAATGGGAGACACTGTTATTTTCACATTCCTGAGCAGCAGTCATAACCAGCAGACGAGTATTTTGTGCCTTGCATCAGAAATACAGTCATTGGTAATTGTGATTTGGTTGACTCGCACATCAGACAGGCATTACTTTTCGTTCAGCAGTTGGGTAGTAGAATAGTAGTAGATGCAAGTAGTCATATAGTATAGTAAGTATAGATAATCAATTGATATTGCTGGTATAAAGAAAAATATTTTAAGTGGTTGTTCAATTCGTTGCGTGAGAAAATAGCGATCAGATGAAAAGGCAAGCAGGTATTTCCACTTCTGACCATGGGCTACCCTATTGGGTTCTGTGCAGTTGATTCAGCAGTATGGCGAAGACTATAAGTTGAAGCTGCAGCCTGTATATAGCCTCGCGAAAGGTAAGCAAGTCCGGTGCTTTTATGAGATGTACCTGTATATAAAATAGAGAACAGCAATTTTATATCGAGTCCGGTACTTCCATAAGCTGTACATGCGCACACGCTATAGAGTGGCTATCCTAGTACCTGTCAAGGTTCCAAGGAGGCCAATTTTGTGAGATGAAAAAGATTGCGCCAATATTGGCGTTAAATATGTGATTTGCCCTTTGAACTATATTTGGGACTGCTTTAGGCACTACATACCATACTCTTACTGTGACGAAAAAATCCGAGTTCTGCTAAGCTACGGTGCCGCATGGTATATCTTCAGGGTATCGAATTATCGTCGAGAAGCCCCTGAATACTGGTTCGTTGCCAGACATCTTTATACAACAGCAGCCAATGAAGAAGAAAACTCAAACAAACTGCACCACCCGTGATCTGGTAGGTATTATATATAAGACGCCAAAGCTCGTACTCGGACTATACAGCAAAGTCAGAGGTATCACATGCTTTAGGTATGCACAACCCCTCCCCCCCCCCGCTTTGTTTTGCTTAACTCATCAACTCCTTTCTAAATTTTAGATCCGCTACAACGGTATGGCTCTACCCCAGGTGCAACAAGTGTGAATGAAGATAGCGTGCAGAATCTCCGATAACAAAGAGACTTACGAAGTGGGCCTGCTCGGTGAAGCCTTTCGATTTGCCTGTCAATACATACAAACTATCTCTATAGACATGTTGAGATATTTTTCTGACAATATCAATGAGTTATCTGCGAGACGTATAAGAAACTATTAGTCTTTGTTGACAACTAAATCGAGTCACTTTGAAACTTTTGCATGCGCATCGGTTTGGTACAGACCGTATGGCGGAATCGCTGGAAGAGGTCTACTTGATGAGTGGCATGTAAGTTCAATCTTACATATCAATGTGTGTATTGAAAACACGTCCACGCCAGGCTATCCAAGCACCGATAAACAACCTTTTGCGCTTGCCAAGTGCCTGCCAAGTAAAAAGTCAGCAATTTTACAATTTTATAGTCGGCAATTTTATCTGTTGGGGGTATGTTGCCTTGATTGTCGCTTCTAATCTTTGTTCGCACCTCTCAACCCTCGATGCAGAGTCGTTGGCAAGATATTTCACAATATACAAGACAATATGGGGCTGCTGTTCAAGGTATGCTTGAATGAAATGACGTGAATTTGGGTTTGGGTTGCTTTTTCTTCAACTCGTGCAAATGTCAACAGCTATTATTCGGGGTACGACTTTTAGTCTAGGTCCACGGATGTGGATGAGATTGCCGGAGTTCTCATAAATGGTATTTGTGTTCATAGTATCTAAGTAACAGCGATGAATTTCACAACTAAACATAGTGAGTCATATACTTTTCATGTGAATTTTATCTTTCACTACTTCCATCAAACCACGCAAACGGTCCTAGGCGAAGTAGTTTATGTTTAAACCTTGGTATTACATTGGTAGATAATAACAGTAATCAGTCACTTTTTTGTGATTGGACTAACACAGCTCGTGGACTGTGTGGCGATGTCCGACATGCTGCTGTCATTCGCACACACCGTACTGAGCGCACCTGACGTCTATGGTACGTATGTCCCATGCTCTGGAGAACAATGTACGGTATAGACAATGTCATTGAGTTTGCTATCTCGTAACTATTGAATTTTATACGAGTCAAATTGAAGTTTATCTCGATCTACACGAGCTTTTTTGTACGCACACTCGCTCAATGCTAGATATGGTAAAAATGATAACATCAAGTGTCTCAAACGCGTGCCACCTTACGAATGTATTCACAGTCAAGCCAGACTTTACGAATACCCTGGTTATCAAGGATGGTCGGCACCCTATTATAGAGGTAAAGTATTTATTATGATATCAGATTTCGAATATACGCAAGCGGTTTTCGCGTCAGGCATGCAGTGAAGTGTGGCCAAATGAATTTTGATATTTACAGAATCACGCCCCATTGCAGTGATAGTGTAGTGTAGCTATGAACTTTTATTATTCTAAATATTGTAGGGTCAGTGTTTGCTTTATTGAGGCATCTGTCATATACGATCGACAATCCACGCTGCCGATACGTTGGTAATGTTGTATGGGGCAGAGATTCGATCCTTATCTTGGCTGCAATCTCCAGTTGTATTGATAGTGCTAGTAGGCTAGGTTAAAGTCTCACATATCTAGATACACAACTCTGGCTACAATAGAAGCTTTGATAGCCCAGTAGATATGCGCATGTGCATGCATAAGTTATTATACCGCTGTGGATAATAGTTTGTAAATCCGTCAAAGTACGAGTGTGTTCTAGTTAGGTTGTCAAACAGGTACTTATGCACGACTTATTGGTTAGCGAATACATGTGAACTTCCGGAGTATTGAATCTCAACCCCACCTGCATTCGTTCAATATTTAAGTATGTAGTCCTCATCACTGGTAGACGTTTTAAACCCAGCCAAGTCTAGTTGTGTGTAAAACTATATCATTTTATTCGAAGTAACAGATCGAGAAACACAATACACAGGCTCTGTCGCTGTCTCCGGAACTGATACCGAATGATGTGTACATGAGCAGGAGTTCCAATTTGCTGGTAATATCTGGTCCGAATATGGTAAGAGCCCGATGGGAACGCACAACTTTGACATCAAAAACGTAGTGAGAACATTTAGAACATTTAGAGGAATGGATAACACTTGCATCGCGTACCAATGTGCGGGTGTCAACTGCCACTCAGAGGCAAGCAGAATAATCGCACCAGCATATTAAGGGCCAACTCATGTTCTAAACAAGTAGAATAAGAGTTCAAACTCTGGTTTATTCTGTGGGTGAGTCCATTTATGATGCTTGTTTACAATACCATCGTTGCGCCGTGAACTGTGAACTGCAAATGTGCCGATATGACGAATGAATACGAATACAATATAGTTGTCCATGATTCAATTGCTTTGGCTTTGCAGTGCATCATCATAATCGCTTGATGATAAATTCATTGATTCCTTTGACACACAGAGCGGGAAGTCAACCTATTTGCAGCAGATGGCCCTCCTACAGATTATGGTATGCGAACGAACTTAACTAGCAATCATCTCGCAAAATATTCTCGAGATATGTATAATAGTACGATAGGTGTGGGCAGGTAGGCAACATAGTTGCAGCAGTTGCTCTCGTGGAGGCCCTGTCCACCAGATCACTGTTATACATACATCTAAATTGGACAAATCTCACGATTAGAACATAGATATCTCAGATGTGGATATATACAATAGCAATAGCATTGCAATGTTGTGCTCAACTCGCCTTTGTGCGCAAACTTGGCCCTGTATATTCAACCTCCCTATACGAGTGTGTTCTCTTTAGTTCGTACACTCCAACAAATATAACTTCTATATTCACACCCTGGAGAGTCCAAATAGTTATATAGGGGCTGCATTCCGGCGTGTACAATCTATCCGATTCAAGTATATTTCGATTTTTTGTTTCCCAGAAAAACTACCCCACTACCTGTATTGGCTCCCGTATACACTTACCGCTGTTGTCTGCGTTCATTGTCAGGCTGATAGAATCGCAACACACAATTCACCGCTGTAGACATCGACTTGTTTGTGCGTTTATACATATAATGTATATATGCTACCTCAGGCGAGTACAATCCTGCAGTACAACTCTGTTGTGCTGTTGTACGTCCACACTCGCTGAGTGTATCGTTTTAAGTTCGAGCATTCCCGCAAATCTTGACTTTCTGTTATCCACAGCACAAAAAGCATCACTTTTTTGCACAGTTGAAAGTGTACATTTACACTCACTACTCAAGTATGCCACCCTTGGTTCGTACACTCAGCATTTTCAACTTACTGCTGTGTCGATTAATGCACTTCATCTACTCTACGGCAATAGGCACAGATGGGCCTATACGTTCCTGCTCGTTACGCGTCGTTTTCCGTCTGCGATCATTTGTTTGCGCGTGCCGGATCGGATTCTGAATTGGAAACGAATAGTAGCACGTTTATGATGGAGGTAAGTCTACACTTAGCGCATTGTGTTTCTAAAGGGCCGGGATACTAGTTGAAGAACTTCCACGCAGAAGGTCAACAACAGCACTTCTATACACATGTGAGTCTGATTCATCTTTACGAGGTCTATATACTGGTAGTAGCTTTTATTCACGATGGAAGTAATTTGGGAGTGTGTATGCTTAATACGCAGTGAAGTATATAACCAGAAATCCCTTGCATTCATATGGCCTATCTGGCACTCGTGGTACCTTCACTGTAGAGATCGGATGGTGTGCGCGCGAATGAATATTTATTGTGAGTCTACTTTCAAGAGTTAAAAGATTTTCGCGTAACGGGCATAGCTGTGCAACACGAATTGCCACATACTACCCGATTGTTGATGCATCGAAAACCGTCTATTACCGGTTTCGCGCTTGTTGCGTTGGAATAACGATGTAAGAGGTGAAGTTTGAGATAATCGAAGTACGTACCTAAGCCTCGGCAAAGAATAATGGGAAGTTGTAATGGTTGGTTAGAGGGTCCTTGTGTTTATTCTAGTAAAAACAATCATAACAACTCACCTATCAGTGGTACAGACGTGTTACTAGTGCACGTTTGAATGCTTTAGTCGTCATGTCTTCTGCGTTCACAGTCTAAACAGATCGCAAACATACTGTTGAATGCGACGCCATCATCCTTCGTAATTGTGGATGAGCTCGGACGAGGTAGGTCATAGTTATAAGCGACACGATCGACTGATGTATGAGGTATAATCATCTGTATACGGGTTTGAGTAAGATACGCTGGTGTGTGATGATTTAAGTTTAACATTTCTTTCAGAATAGTGTACATATCCCAGTAGGAGTCAGAATAAGGTGATACATTCTATAGTGTGATATACGTTTGACTGGTGTAGAAGTTATATTCACATTGCTGAAATGAGCTAGGAAGCAGTCAGTCACTTTGTCGAGTAACAATTTAAAGTATCGCTTGCACTAAGTCACATAATATCAGAAAGCTGGGAAAAATTGAATTACTAAGTGTAGAAGTGTATTTGGATTGTGTGCATAGTGTGTAGGTGTATGTATGTCTATCTATGACTGGTAAGGGGATGTGTGCGTTCTGTGGTGGTGATTGGCAGTATGAAAAGATAAATCGATGGAACAGCTCACACAGGTTTGCTGCATGGACTGTTTTACGATCACGATATATCGATTTTTCAATTTCAGTGCATGATGTAACAATACTTCTCTTTTGTGGTCCGAGTGCCATAAATTTACGCCACCACAGTCAAACTGAATTTAGGCTTTCCGATTTCTCTCTGGTATCTATAATGCAATAATTCTCATACCCTCAGCTGATGCCTTCTCTGTTCATCCCCAGACATAACTGATCTGGACAATGAATCTTGTATTATCAAACACAAGCTAGCCCTGAAAGTTTAATGATTAACCGATCGACTGCAACTTATCTTGCATCATCGAATGTTGCCTTCCTTGTATCGTTCTCAGGTACTACCGATCTCGAAGGCAGTGCTCTATGCTGTGCGGTGTGCGAGTATCTGGCGGTAAGTGTAGAGTGAAATGACTACTTCATCGTCACAACTTCACTCATCAATGGATCTCATCCCCAATGGATATACAATAGGGAGGGTCTCTGCATATTTCAGTTGAAAACACTGCATTTGGGCTTTCATTTATGCTACAAACGTCAAAGATCACACTGAGACTAGAATGTATGTGTACTAACCGAACTACGGATTCGTATCAAATTACCAGAATTCGGGCACGTTCTGTCTCTTTGCCACACACTATCCGGATGTCGGCGCGCTGAGTGATGTCTACCCCTCCATTACTTCGTAAGTTTACGTCACTGGGAGAATTGGTTTTTATACGTTATGTACAGATTTTGAGCACTGAAAATTTTATGTGATTGTTGAGAATATTATCTTCAATACTTGATTAGTTTTATACCTGCGTTTCACGTCTTGGATTTTTACACTTATATATAACTCGGGAAGTGTGTGTCTATGTATGAGTCTATCTCACTCACAGGGTAAGGTGAGTGGCCGAGGACAAATACTTGAAAGTGGCGAGTGTACTGTTTGCACGCTGATTTATGATGATCTTTACGAGATTTAGAAAGTATATATACAACATGATACACATTATTCGCACGGTTCAGTCTGACCGGCTTCCAACTATACCCTTACCGACAAATTAAAATGGTCGTCAATCCGCTATGATATTGCCGCTTGTAATGTCAATCACTAAATTGTTGTAGATATATGTTGTTCGGTCACGCCATCGTTATTTATACTACTTTAAGAAAGTATTAACTCTGAACATTCTCATTGAAATCTGTCGTACTTGCAAGTCACAGCTGATACGTACATAATTAAAGTATGCTATTCTCACGAAATAAACATATCATCTTTCGCTCTGTGCATGCTGTGTCCCCTAACAGCCTGACGTTCAACGGGTCGAATAAGGTACGCACACCACAATTTCTTGCATGTCATTAACTTTTTTTTACGATCAGGGAGTTGTTTCATCGCTACAAATTGCATGCGAGTACCTTGCGATGGACGTCGTTCTTTTGTTTCCTTTTTTTCTGCATTCACTTATCCCAAATTTAACCCGATCCAGGTATTATCCTATTTTTTATTTTCAAGTAGCCACCAATATTAATGCAAATGTATGACCTTTCGCTCTGTGAATGTCAGAACAGCATCGGGTATTACTTGTAATCAATTTCATACAGAGTCCTTTATAGATACAGGATAAATATTTGGAATACAAAATCGGCTTAGCCTCGAGATACATAACTCGCAAACTTGCAGATTGATGTGATCTCCGAATCAGTGGGCATCTCGCACAAGCTTTCTCAGCAATCCGGGGGAGGGCTTGGTGCCGATCTACACTCAAGTACGTAGCAAAGTATAAATATGGTGTAAAATTTGTACCGTGTATGTGTGTTGAATACTTCGGAGAGATCTATAAGGGTTGTGACGCACTTTTCTTCTAACGCATCAGCCGCAGTTCGTGTCCCGAAAAGCGGCGTATTGTGAATTGGCGTGTCATGTATTTAAAACGACTACTTACATACATCTGTAAATAACACTGAAGTAGTTTCGATGCTCCAGCCTAATGAGTCTGCTTGTAGAGATATACACTGATCAGTCAAATCTAAATGGGAGTCGTTGCATAATGTTTTCAATCGATGTTTAGCGTAATCGCACACAATTCTTATTTTAGAAGTACACTATTCGCATGTCAACATAGTAAGTATACGCCAGATGTGAGCAGACGTCAAACACTAGTTCAGCTGCATACGTACGTAGTGACAATCACGCACTCGTGTGAATAGAAATTTCGATATAAGAATTGTGATATCGACTGCATAACATTTGGTATCAGCACGCACATGGTCACGGTAATATAGCACATGAATCAAAAGCCACACACACACAACCTTAGTTAAGCTCACGCCTGCCTTACTCGCCGCCCACAAAAGTCTTGTCACTTGCGACATTTGCTGGTCTCCCCGAGGCGGTGGTGACTCAGGCTGAAGACATTGCGAAACGTCTGAAGAGTACAGCACAGCCAATAGCAAATGTAAGAAGAACAGCTATATATTGCATTCATCTTTATTCGTTCTCGTAGGAAAGTTTCTCACCGGAGATTTAGTTGAGTTGAAAACATCAAAAACAGTCTGTAGAGCAGATAGCCCAGTCGGTAGCAACTGTAAGCTGTTTTAAAAAGTGCCTGAGTATATTCTTGTATAATGTACTGTAATTTCAATATGCCGTCCGCATTGCAAAAAGCCTACAGAGTACAGCTCACCCGCAAGAAACTGCAAAAGAAACTGTCCATACAAGAAAAAAGCTTTACTTACAGCTTTTGTGATTATAAAGGCAGAAAACGTTACTTTATGTACGTCACAGCGGGGTTTTATATACTATCAATTTAGATTCGAATACTAATAAAACTGCAGATTACAGCCCAAAGGATAGCGATTTTATGTGCGGCGAAGTTTCTACACTTTCAAACTAGATTTGCAGATGATCATATATATATGTATATATATATATATATATATATATATATATATATATATATATATATATATATATATATATATACTACACACACACACACACACACACACACACA
>NW_014040118.1:70042-73036 GCF_001186125.1 Sphaeroforma arctica JP610 | reverse complement strand
GTATATATACCTGTCTATATCTATATATATATGTGTGCATATATCTCTATATATATATATTTGTATATATATATATATATATATATGTATAGATCTATATATATATATATATGTATATTCATATATATATATTATATATATATATATACATATTTATTTATTATATATATATATATGTGTGTGTATATATATTATATATCTATTATATATATCTCTATCTCTATCTATATGTGTATATATATATATATATATATATAGATCTGTGCCTGCTCTGAAAATTTTTGATATATTGCTAATTGATTCGGCATGAAAGTTCGTGTCTCAGTTTTTTTATTTTGTTTCCCACAAAAACCCGTAGTCCTACAGCTCATCTTGCGATCGATTGCGAAATGGTCGGTGTAGGATACGATGGAAAGCGCAGTGCGCTAGCTCAGGTTGCCGTTGTAAATTCTCAGGGCAACACAGTTCTGTTGGAATATGTAATTATCAAAGAGAAAGTGACAGATTATAGAACACATGTGAGTGGTATAACTCGTGAATTGTTGGTAGGTGCAAAAGATTTCGAGACTGTTCAGAAAATGGTGCATGATATCTGCCACGACAAAATTCTCGTAGGTCACGCAATCAATAACGATCTAAAGGTGAGTATTCCATATTATTTCCATGTATTCATCACTTGTAGCACAAGTAGAACATCGTGAATTACGTTGGATGCACGCTCTGCAAGAACAGGTTTGAATGAGATTTGATCTGGAATTCTGTAATGATTGCTTTTTTATCGCATTGCAGGCACTTATGATGTCCCATCCGAAGACTATGATTAGAGACACGGCTAAATATAAACCACTACGAAAGTACTCGAATGGAAGAACGCCATCGTTGCGTCTTTTGGCGAAGAAGATACTAAATATTCAAATACAGACCGGTGAGCATTCTCCGGCGGAAGATGCTGCAGCAACTATGCAGGTGAGCAGCGTTGGTGTAAGTATGAAGGTTATCGCAAGTGCTTTGCGTGTACGTTTTGACTTGTGTTTGTAGCTTGATGTACATCATTGCCTTCAATTGCATTGCTGCCTCGAACTGCAGAGCTGCGCAGTGGTACAGCCCCTATTGCACTTCACTTCCCTTTATTCGAATGATTGGGAGTGCAGCTTCTCTTTTTATTATCTGCGCCGTTTTTTGTAGTGTATCTCGCTGTTGTCCCTTGTAAGCTATCCTTTCGATTGAATGTGAGAGATCAAGTATCAGATCGAATGGAGGTCGCCTCTGCGATTTTTGATTCCAGATTCATTCCTCTCCATTCTTTGTTTCTTGTCGTTATCGAGGAGTTGTCGATAGTGCATTTTCACATGTATCCTATCAGAATAATCGTGAATGGCGATCGTCCTTACCTTCAAAGCGTACAATCTCGCCGTATTATTTTACATCTTGCTGTTTTGTGTTTTCTCATCAACACTATATATTAATGGCGCTTGCTGCGATATCTACTCTTAAATCCATCCCTCAATGGGTTCCCTTCTATATTGAGCTTTCGATTTTTTCCCAATAGTACATACCCATATGTGTACTTACCGAAACCGACCTAGCTGTCTGGATCGTTCCATGAACATCCGGTGCATTGTGGACCATCCCATTATGTACTGACTGTCGTGTTCTACGTGCAGATATTCAATCTATACAAAGTGGAATGGGAAGAATACCTAAGAAAGGGAAGAGGATTAAAGAATCAAAGATTGCGCAGGCAGCAGAAAGCTAGAACCGCCAGCCACGTAGAACAATAAAACAATTAATTATGTACATCTCACAAGTCATTATATCCCATTTTCTTCACATTATGATAGCATCACGAGCGTGTCTCAAAATTTACACTTTTGGATACAGGGCCTTGCGATATAAATCACAAATAAAAAGTCTAGTGGGGTATTTAAAGGATTGCTAAATTTGAAGCCCCTCGATACAAAATCTCACAATCGCATAACATATTCCTCACACAACCAATTCTTGTTGTATGTAGATTGAGCGATAACTGTACTAAATTATAAATGTGGTATGTGGTAATATAAATCTTCCATGCCTATCGGTCCGCTGGCAACACTACCTTTGCATCATATTTTAAGGAAAGGTATTGGAACTATGATAGTACATTCGCTGCGATTCCGATTCGTCGTTTTCGTTTTCGTATCTTTCTATTAGCAACAGTGTGCGGATCTTCTCAGTTGTTTAGAACTGTTCATCTGTTCATCTCTTAGGCGAATCTAGTGCAAGAAGGATGATACTCTAGTTGAACGCTGCGAAATTATCTCACTGAAAGGCAATGCATGAAAGCAGCTGCGTCATTTCAGTTGCATAATTCATCATAACATTACACATCTATCAGTGAATGGAAACGATAGACGATTAGAAATCGAAGCGTAGCTAAACCGTAAAGGATTTTTTAAGCCATTTGAGTGACCCGAATAACTCCTGATTTCGGTCTGTGGACTAAGCGTATAACCATTTTTCGTTGTGCGTAGTGTGACCGATTACTGCACTTTCACATATAGCGATCGAGTAGTTGATCGATTACTGCACTAAATCCTTAATGTGGTATGTGTGGGTAAAATAAATCGTCCACGCCCATCGGCCCGCCGATAACACTACCTTTGTATATGTTATGAAATATAATAGCACAATATGATATCTCATTCGTTGCGACGCTGATGTATACTTGTATTTTGAGTTCGTTTCTTCACAATCGCGGGCAAATCTTCCATGCTGTTTGAAATTCTTCATCTGTTCATGTCATAGTCGATTCCAGTGCAATTAATATGGACTTGTTGGTAGAGGTTAATAGGAGATGTGGGAAGATGAAAATTAACCAAAGTATATATATATATATATATATATATATATATATATGTGTGTGTGTGTGTGTGTGTGTGTGTGTGTGTGTGTGTATATATATATATATATATATATATATATATATATATACTACTATACTTACTTAATTAC
>NW_014040118.1:60303-69262 GCF_001186125.1 Sphaeroforma arctica JP610 | reverse complement strand
CGACGTACGTAACGTACGACGACGACGTAGTATATATATATATATATATATATATATATATATATATATATATATATATGTATGTATCTAGATACAATACAGAGCAATCGTAATGTATAATACATTATATAGATCAATTTTTATCTATGAGATACGACGATGGATAAATATATATAGTAACACATGTATGTGTGTTGATAAGTATATCATTATATGATAAGTATACAAACATGCACATACTGCTATCTTTAATACATAATTATATCTATTGCACTAGAAATAGTGCAGAGCAATCGTGATGTGTTATATATTATATACAGCATCAAGACTTAAAGATACCTTGGACTTGGACAGTATGTCCTGTAGAAAATCATATTGTCAGATTTGGATGATGTTGGAGAATTGGACTCGGACTTAGTTCGTCGAGAAATCAATTTTCTAAATTTGTGGTTTTTTTTTATGTTGTGTTTACGAACATATTTCATGTGCCGATTGTGTTCCACCTATTGTATGTATATTTTTGTAATATGTGTTATTTGATAGGGGATGTTCTTACCTTTAATATTACACCTTATACAAGTCATTTGAGTAAATATTTGTTGAGTTATGAGTCTTAGAAAATTAAGTACTATTTTAAATATTGTGTTTGTATTTTTAGAGATGGAATCTTAAAATATACCGCGCACATCCGTTGGAATTTCTTTGGCAAAATATATTTTCGAGCCGAGATGGCCACTTAATTTTGGCGAAAAATAGTATAAATACGGAGTACACATGTATACTTTCACAGAGTTGAAACATTCTCAAGGAAGCAGCGGGCGAGACTGAAAACCATCCTTTTTTGGGACCAATGATCCAAAAGACTGAGAGAGAGATAGAGATACCCGATTATCCAACCGAGAGGATGAAGTACGTAGAGCCCAAACTGAAGGATGCTACCGGCTATCCGAACTGGAAGCTGAATATGGAGGCCAAGCTTAAGGCAAAGGCCGTCTTCAATGCTGTCAATAACGTGACAGGGAGATTGCCTATTCAATAATTATCCAGAGCGTTAAGGATTGCTGCCTTGGCTACATTCGCAACACCGATGACCCTGCAGTTGCCTTGGCGCAAATTGCTGCCGCTATGAGCCGCCAAACGGAGGCCAATCTGGATACGTTGACTCAGAAGCTGGACAGGATGAAGATGAAGAATGGAGAGAATGTCGCTGAACTTGCCGATCGAATCGAGATTTTATTTAGCCAACTAGCGAATCAAGGGTCCCACTACCAAGTCTGCATTACCTGAACTTTGTGGGGAGGATAGTGCTTCTGATTATTCAGACTTTGATTGGGGTGTCAATAGTGATGAAATGGATGATGAATTGGATGCTCCGCCTGGGTTGCTGGTAGGATCTTCTTTATCGGACTGTGAAGATGAGGGTGAGACTATCTCAGCTGCAGAGGAAGGTAATTGTGACTTCGATTATGATGACGACGCTTTTGCCGAGGACGATATACTTTTGGATGATGGTGCTGGTTCAGTCACTAAAATGGAGAACATAGTGAACCAGGAATCGGCGTATGCTTTGTTGGGTGTGGGTGATTTGATTTTGTCTGCTAACGAGCTTGTGGGTGACACAGGTGCCAGCAAGCATGTTGTGGTATCGGAGGATGATTTGTCTGTTGTGAATCCCTCAAACAAGCGATTGACTGGGCTTGGTAACAATAAGCTACACGCAAATGGGGAGGGAGAGTTGCGTGGCTGCCCGGAGACTGGTTTAGCCCTTCTCATTCCTAAGGCGGGTGTTCAACTTTTGTCCGTACGACAGCTTGTCAAGAAGGGCTGGATGAAAGAATGTACACTACGTGATCCAACAAAGGGCGATTTGGTGAAGGCAAAGGTCATACAGGGACTATACATCGTTTCCCTAAAGGATCTGAAGTCACCTGCGAACAAAGCAGAATCGGGTGCAAGAATTGTCTGTGAGGAGAAAACTTTCGTAGCATCTGATGATGGTGAGGCATATATGTTAATGTGGCATCAAAGACTTGGCCATGTAAGCTTGGAACTGATGAAAGAGGCCGTGATCTGTGCAGGCATGGAGAAGGTTACCTGACATTGGGGTGAGAGGCTTTCCTTCTGTAAAGCTTGCGTACAAGGCAAGATGACACGGGCCAGAACTGCGCGTAAGTTGGCCCGGTCAAAGGGCAAGCGTAAGTCTGTGGTGATTCTGGAAATTCCGGGATCGAAGCTGTATGTGGATATATTTGAGACTTCTAGGACACCGTCTCTTACTGGAAAACAATATGGTCTCCAGATTCTTGACGATGCAACAGATTATTACTGATGTTTAGGATTGAATCACAATAATGATGCAACGGCTGCAATGCGTCACTTGCTGGACACTGGATTTACAGTGCTGAAGCGCTTCCCGAAGAAGGCTCATAGTGATAGAGGGGATGAGTTTGTCAATGAGACTTGTAAGTCTATGCTATCAGCAAGAGGTATTAAGCAGAGTTTGACGGCAGCACGTACACCTGAGCATAATGGAAGATATGAGCGTGCGCATCGCATTCTTATCGAAATAGCTCTCGTGCTTCTCCTTCAGGCGGGGCTGGGTGATGATTTTTGGCTTGAAGCGGTTACCTATGCTTGTTGGTTGATTAACGTGATGCCACAACGAGGTGGTGCTAAGTCACGGGCCGAATTATGGTCAGGAGTCAAACCCGATTTGTCGCAGACAACAATCCCTTTTGATGCGAAAGTGTACTTCTTGATAGGAAAACACAACAGGAAGTTCGGCAAGAAGGGTCAGAAAGGTATACTGTTAGGCCCTAGCCTTGATACTGTTGGCGGCAGTATGTGAATCCACAACCTAGAGACAAAGCGTGTTGTGAACAGTCGAGATTACCTCCTTGACCCCAAGATTGCGAGTGAAGTTGAAAAGGTCAACGTCAATGATTCTGAGAGTGACGACGATATGATTGAAGATGAGGCAGGCGCCAGTGATGACGACATGTATATTGTTTCAGCGTCAGTGACAGACACGGATAGTGATGACGCGAATGGTACTGTCGGCGATCATGCTAATATGGACGAATCAGAAACATCATCAGATGAGGGTGATGTATCAGAACCAGGTGAACACCCTGGCTATGCTCGCCCAGTCAATCACCAGAAACGTGACTTGGCTGATAAACATACTCCTACGAGAGGTGGCAGGCGATTGAAAACCCGTGTAGATCGCACACGCGACCGAGAAAATGATATGATGTCTCCAAGGATCAGTTTTAAGGCTCGTACGGATCTAAACTCAGCGAGAAAATGTGAACGTCAATCAAGTGGCACTCTACCTTGTCAAACCTCCAGGGTCCGGCGGGATCGTAAGCGAGACCATGATGAATCTAATTTTGGTTTTCTAGCTGATGATGAATTGTCTTTCAAAGACGTGTCTGGATCTGCTGGTGAGGAGAGCTTCCGCGAAGCGATGAGAGATGAACTACGCTCAATGTTAAAGGTGAAGGTTTGGAAACTGCTGCAGCGCCGCAGCGCCCAGACGAAGCCTTTGGGACTCAAGTGGGTTCTCACTCTCAAGCGTGATGAAATTGAAGCAGTTGTGCGACATAAAGCACGCCTGTGCGCGAAAGGATTTGCATAACAGTATGGTCGTGATTTTGTGGAGACATCATCACCAGTGGTCACGAAGGAAACAGTGCGTGCATGTTTGGCTATCGCTGCATCTGAGAACTTAGATGTATTGCAGTTCGATGCCAAGACCGCATTCTTGCATGGCAATCTGGAAGAATATGTCTGCACGAAGATTGCCACAGATTTCGTGGAGTTAGTATGTGATTTGCTTAGTGATGAGGATTACAAGTTGATTAAGGAGGGTGCTATTTGCGAGCTGAAGAAGAGTACCTATGGACTCAAGCAAGCCGGATTGTGCTGGTTTGTACGCTTCAGATATTTTCTCGTCAATGAGATTGGATTCCGGCCAAGTCTTACGGATCCGTGTCTATTCATTGGGAAGAACTGCTTTCTGGTCCTGTACGTTGATGACGACTTGATATTCTCGACTTCACGTCGAATGGGGGAGAAGATCTTGAAGAAGATCAGTGCAGAGTTCGACGTCAAGTCGATGGGATCACCACGATTTTTCCTCGGATGGAAAATTAATATGTCTGAAAGAGAAATTTTCATCTCGCAGCCGGCATATATCGAGAAGATAGCGCAGAAGTATGGACCATCGAAGAAGGTCAGTACACCTATGAGTACATCTTTCGATGTGAATCAGCCTGGTATTTGGTGCAGGATTCAGACTACCGTGGTATCATAGGTTCCCTGATGTTTGCTGCTGTGGGTACGCGTACTGATATTGCTTTTGCGACAAGTTTACTGAGTCGATACCTTGACCAACCGACTAAATCAAGAGAGGCTTCTGCAAGAAATCTGTGCGGATACTTGGAGGCCACCAAGCATTGAGGGATTTTCTATGACGCCGGGAAAGACTTGAAACTTTGTGCATATGCCGATGCAAGCTATGGGGGAGAGAAAGACAAACGATCTCGTACTGGTTATTTGGTATTCATCACAGATGCCCCGGTCTACTGGGGGGCGCGCCGTCAGACTCTTGTCACCCAAAGTACTTCCGAGGCAGAGTACGTCAGCCTTGCAGAGTCTTACCGTGATGTTAAGACCGCGTTGAACTTGCTATCTGAGCTAGGGCGAGCCACTGATCGATATGCAGTATGTTACGAGGACAACCATACTGCTAAGAAGATGGCTTTTTTGAATTGACCACCAAGCGCAGTAAGCATATTGGTATCAAATATCATTATGTGCGAGAGCTGTGTGCAAAAAGGACCATCAAATTGGAAGACTGCCGGTCTGAATTGATGGTAGCTGATGAAGTTGTGCCTTTGTGAAGCACCGGAGCCACATGATGAAACACCGCTGTTACCGATGTGCTGTCGTGTCTACATCACTGTGTCTAGTTTGTAGGGGAGATATGAGTCGAATGGTTTCGAATGACTAAGTCTTCCATCCATGGGGGAGTGTAGAAAATCATATTGTCAGATTTGGATGATATTGGAGAATTGGACTCAGACTTAGTTCGTCGAGAAATCAATTTTCTAAAAATAAAAAATAAAATTGTATGTTGTGAATACGAACATATTTCATGTGCCGATTGTGTTCCACCTATTGTATGTATTATTTTTTTTGTAATATGTGTCAATGGATAAGGAATGTTCTTACCTTTAATATGACACCTTATACAAGTCATTTGAGTAAATATTTGTAGAGTTATGAGTCTTAGAAAATTTAGTGTTTTTTTAAATAATGTGTTTGTATTTTTAGAGATGGAATCTAAAAATAGACTGCGCACATCCGTTGGAATTCTTTGGCAAAAAACGTTTTCGAGCCTAGAGGGCCGCTTAATTTTGGCGAAAAAATTGTATAAATACGGAGTACAAATGTAAATAAAGTTTACTTTCACAGAGTTGAAATTTTCTCATGTCCGGCAGCTATGCACCAGGGGGTGGTTAACGAATTCCATTGTTACATGCACCCCCTTAAGAACTGCCCGCATATCATCATATCCTGTCGGTTTATAAATGATACTCCCTTCATTGTCGATGTACTGATGCAGTTGCTTAGGGAAGTCGGGATTGCTGGTTAACTCAATCAGAGAATCATTTGCATAAGTAAACCCAACTTGAGAGACTACCGGAGTAGACGTATATCTATATACCTTAATAAAGTTTTGCGTCGCCAGCCCGAGAGTAATTTGGGACTTGTTCTCAGATCAATATATGCCTGTTTTCCGGACAGCTACCAGGAACAAGCTATAGGCTATCTCCTAGGACTCCCCACTTCTCACCTCTCATTACGATTCAACGTCTATGTTTGTATATTGGAAAATGGGAAATCTCAATAGCATTATGATCCCACGCGTCAATCGAGGCACCTCATAACAACTACGCCCTTACGCACCACAGTTGGATCAAGGCAATAATCACGGTGTTTACGATGCGCTTCGTCTTCGTATTGTGAATATGCATGCTCTCACCGACAGTGTTTAAGCTGGGTCCGAGAATAATCCACGCTTGACCCTTTTTTGGATAATTTCATTCCTTTCTCACCCGTCAGAAAGTAAATATTAGCGCCGACTGATATGGCGTGGGTCAGAGTTGGGTTGAAACCAGTCCAAAGTTCATCGCGCGATGCTGATCCACCACGACCTTATGTTCAGGGCCGTGGAGATAAGATTGATGGTTTGCGTAAACGTGACCTTGTTACTAGTCACACTCCTCCCCGCACTGGCTCAAAGCCTGAAAGAGATCGTAAACGAGATCATGATGAGATTGATATCGGGTTCTTTGCTGGATATGAGATAGCATATAAGGATCCCCCACGGACATCAGTTTCGTGAAATGATGCGAGAAGATTTGTGGTCTATTTTGAAGATGAAGGTCTGGACTCTAAAACAGCAGCGTACTGCGTATAGGAAGCCTTTGGGTCTCAAGTGGATGCTCCCTATCAAAAGTGATAAGAATGGCAAGATTGTACGACATAAAGCTCGCCTATGCGCCAAAGGTTGTTCCTAACAGTAAGGTCGTGAATATGTTGAAAATTCGATCCCTGTGGTTACTAAGGGGACAGTCCGTGCATGTTTGCCTATCGTCGCTTCCGAGAAGCTAGGTATTCTACAGGTTGACGTGAAGACTGTGTTTCTGCATGGTACTCGACGATTATGTATACATGTATTTACTGAAGTGTCTGCCGAGTTTGTTGAGCTGGTTGGTGAATTGCTGAGTGTTGAAGAGCGCAACATGACAAAAAATGGAGCAATTTGTGAGCTGCAGAAGAGTATCTATGGACTGAAACAAGCTGGATTATGCTGGTACATACGATTCAAAGACTTCCTTGTCAATGTTGTTGGCCTTCGTCCAAGTTTGACACTCCCGTGTCTATCCATAGGTGAAAGCTACTTTCCGATACTATACGTGGATTATGGGTTGATTTTGACTTCACGTCGAATGGAGGAGAAGATTTTCAATCAGATCAAGAAAGAGTTCGACATGAAATCTATGGAGTCATCACGATTCTTCTTGGGCTGGCAGACCGATATATCCAAGCAAAGAATCTTCATTTCGCAACCAGCTCATATAACGAAGCTAGTGGAAAAGTTCGAGCCCTTCCAGCAAGTCAGCACACCAATGAGCACCACATTTGATGGTGATCAATCAGGTACTTGTTATAGTGCAATGTGGTAGACTTTAAATGAAGTGCCAGTGTATGCATTTATTTCTGACCTCACCTTGGTTTTATACTCAAGGTGTTTATGCTAGTGCTCAGCCGCCTGGGCTGGCAAGGATAAAAAATCACATGGTAAGTATTGAAAAACCTTATGCTGAACACTTTAACACTTCGATGCTATTCTATTTTGACCTATCTGCAACGAAATCTCACGCTGATCACATGACGCCTTTCCGCATCGGTTGTGACTCGCATAGAACAGCAGCTACTATTAGGGTGTTGCAGTTGGCAGACTTAATTCACTTTAGGGAGTTCGTTGAAAATCCTAATCTGCTCTAGGGAGTCGGTTAAGTATTAACTCAATTCTCGGGAGTATTTTAAGCATCTTGATTAGCTCTCGGTAGTGGAGCTAACTTTGATGACTTCCATAATTCAAAGGGGGTTTCTTGCTGTAAAATCTGGCCTAAAAATTGTAGTCTCTCAGTACTGTCTTACTGGATACTAACTATCAGAGCAGTATTTGATCATTGATGTTCGCTGCGGTTGGTTCAAGATCTGATATTGCGTTTGCGACTAGTTCGTTAAGCAGATACTTAGACCATTAAACTAATGCAAGAGAAGCTGCTGCCAGGAACGTGTGTGGATATCTTGAAATGACGAAGAATTGGGGAATTTTCTATGCATCTAGAAAGATTTTGGAATCAGATGCAAGTTATGGTGGCGGGAAGGATATTCGATCTCGAACTGGATACCTAATGTAACTTTTTTTCGGAGGAAGAGTGTATTGGAAGGTGCGTCGTCAGCGTCTTGTCACACGTATAGCACATCCGAGTCAGAATATGTAAGTCTTGAGGAAATTTGTCGCGATATTAACACAGTTTTGAGCCTGTTGGTGGAATTAGGACGTGCACCAAACAACACAATAGTTTGCCTTGAAAACAATCAAACTGCGAAGAAGATGGCCGAGGAGTTGACCACGAAGCGTAGTAAGCACATTGATGTGAAATACCACTACGTACGTGAATTGTGCCAGAAGGGTACAATTTCGATCGCAGATTGTCGATCAAAGCTGATGGTGGCTGATGCGCTGACCAAAACATTATCACAAGCGTTCCAAGGATATCGCGCCCATATGCTGAAGCTCCGTGGCTGCAAGTGTGCACTTTTTCTTAGCGCCTCGAGATGCCAATGTTCTGTTTGATTTATGGGGAGATACTTTTGAGTCTGGAAGGTAGTCATGCGTCCATGGGGGAGGATCGAAATGATGATTTTCAGATTATCTTTGGACTTTGACTTAGTTTGTTTGTTGTACAGGGTTATTCTATGATGGTTTGTTGAAGGTCCGTGATCTATCATTTTTTTTAAATCGTTGATAAAAATTTGCCAGTCAATTTCGAACCGTTGGAAATTGTCACAAATTGCTCTCGTAGATTTTACACATAAGAGTCTCTCAAATTTTAGTGAGACACCATGTGTAAAATCTACGAGACCCATTTGCGACAATTTCCTACGGTTCAAAATTAATAAATTTCTATCAAACATTTCTTTGTCAAAAAAAAATGATAGATCACGGACCTTCAATTAAACCATCATAGAATAAACCTATACAATAAATAAAAGAAGTTAAAGTCCAAAGATAATCTGAAAATCATCATTTCGATCCTCCCCCATGGACGCATGACTACCTTCCAGACTCAAAAGTATCTCGGGAATTCGT
>NW_014040118.1:39090-55719 GCF_001186125.1 Sphaeroforma arctica JP610 | reverse complement strand
TATAGTATACTATATATATATATATATATATATATATATATATATATATATATATATACTTAATCTGCTCTCGGAAGTCGGTTAAGTAATAACTAAACTCTTGAGAGTAATTTGAGCAACTTGATTAGCTCTCGGGAGTGAGCTAACTCTGATGACTTATCTCTCGGGAGTGAGCTAACTCTGATGACTTCCATAAATCAAAGATGGTTTCTTGCTGTAAAATCTGGCCTGAGACCTGTAGTCTCTCACTCCCCCTCAATTTTACAATCAACAAGGGCTGAAGTCTGAAAATTGGAAACTGAAGACTAATGAAGGCTGAAGACTTAAGACCTGGATTGTGAAATTGTTGACTCTGTAGATGGATTATGCGATAAGCGTTGAACCAATGTATAGTCAAAGACGTTTACGAATTGGTGCTGTTGAGCATTGTCTCGATGAAAATTGTTGAAAACGTTGACTTTTCTGAAGAGTAGACAATCTCCTGTACAGTGGACAGGCTTCACGACTGGCGTGGATAATCTTCTGTACGGGAACAGGCATCACAATTTCGCAGGTAAAAATACTCGAGATTTTCTTAAAAAATAAATTTTGCTTACTGAATCGGTGTGGACTGTGGCGTGGATGCTGGAGGACAGCTCCCTTCTGCGTTGTGGCATATTTGTTTGATTTTGGGATGTGGCCTGAGAGGCTGAGACTCGGAGACTGTAAGGCTACGATTTTCTCTTGGGTCTTGGAATGTGCGGCTCTTATGCTGCGGCTGGCTGCTATCCTTAGTATTGTTGCTTTTAAAAGAAGTCGAATTTTTTATCGAATTGACCAACGAAATTCGTGTAGTGATAAATTCTACCCATTGGGGACAAAAATTCAGGCTCCAGTGGTTAAAAAAAAGGGGGGGTTTTTGATTTTGATTTTGTGTTAGTACTCACAATACATAGAGGGGGCGCTGCGTGGGGTGGAGACAGTGTGAGGTTATGGTCCCTGTAGGGCCTGCGGGCTGCGAAATTCACAATTTTGTTTGTATCCTGCGAGTGAATTTCTACACAAATTGTCACATGTATGCAACTTTTACGATATCACGCATAAAAATTAAAAAGAACCAGTAAGTTACTATTATTATGTGTATCAATGATTACAAATTGTCTGCGGGATTCAACTTTAACTTCAGAATATTTTATGTCAAAACACAGTCGCACAAGTAAATACTTGGGTGTCTATCGATAGGAACAATTATATGAACTAATATATAATTATATATTGCGTGTACATTATTTATGATTTCATTTTTACATATAATACAACAGTTTGTACACACTCTTTTTACAAGGTACGATATATCTGTCTATTTTGCAGTCAGAGTTAGGAGCACAAAACATTTGACACCTGCTTACCTTAAAATACTTACCTTTATTACAAATTGAACTATGTTGATACTGGCATCCGAGTCATTAGTCTGTCACGTATGTCGATAAAGTTCTCTCGGCTGAGTGGCTTCGTGAAAAAATCACTGAGTAGCTGTTCTGATGGTATATACTTTAGCTTGATGGTGTTGTTCGATGTGAGTTCCCTGATGTGATGATATCGTAGATCGACATGTTTTGTAGGGCGGGATTTCGTGATACCATTTCCCATCAGTATTGCTGACTTGTTGTCCTGTTCTATGGTGGTGGGTTCTACGAGCGGAATGCCGAATTATGTGAAGATATTCCTATCCCATACTGCGTCTTTGGCTGTATCAGATTGTGCTACGTATTCTGCCTCTGCTGTAGACGTTGTTACTAGTCGTTGCAAGTTCGTTCCCCGCATGAATGGTGCACCTGTTATAATGCCTACTCGCCCAGTGGTGGATCTTCTTGTTGTGTCATCGTTAGCAAAGCTACTGTCTGCACTCAGATAGGGAATACATGATTCTTTGTTCGTGTATTCAAGTCCGAAGTCCTGAGTATCAGTGAGATACTTCAAACAGCGCTTGGCACCTCTGAAGTGGTGGTACTGAGGTGCTATCAGATAACGACTTATGATCGAAACTGCAAAGCATATATCCACTCGTGTTTGATCTGCAAAGTATCGTAGCTGACCAACTAGCTTGTTGTATTGTGTGATTGTTGGGACGTCTGAGCTTGCCGCCTTTTCCGGGAGATATGTATGTTTGTCTGTTACTTTATAGTCAGATTCTAGAATTGGCACCCATGCTGGTTTACAATCTATCAACTCTCATTCCTGCAATATTTATCTTAGGTATTGTCGTTGATGGAGACGTACTTTTCCAGGGCGTATTTCCACTTCGCACTTGAGAAATCATAACGGTAGGCCCATATCAACAGTGTTCCATTCGCCTTTCATTGCGTCAGCTAGTTTCTGTCCGTCGGTCTTACTCTGGCATGCTGCAATTTTGTCATCTACATGTACAATAATTAAGCACGGTCCAATGTGTGCTTGTTTGATGAACAGTGCTCCATCCGAATGTGCTTGTTTATAACTGTGTTGTATTGAGAGACTACAGTAGTAGACGTATTTCTATATACGTTAATAACGTTCTACGTCGTCAGCCCGAGAGTATTTTGGGACTTGTTCTCGAATTAATATAAGTATATGTGGGTCAGCCCGAGAGAACATAAGAGTAATTTGAGACATCTTCTCGGATTATTTTATTTATAGGACACGGGCTATCGGCTAGCCGAGAGCCGAGGCTAAAACCCTAAAACCCTAACAGATAATATATAATATATATTTCTAGAAAATAAATCCGAGTGCTAAAGTGTTCTGCATAAGGTTTCTCATACTGATCATATGAGTTTTTACCCTGGCCAACCCAAGTGGATGAACACTAGTACAAACACCATCAGTAGGTAGGACTGAGGGTGAGATCATAAATAAATTCATTCGAATGCACCATACTTTACATATATTTACACTTTATTCAAAGTCTACTACATTGCACTCTAACATTAAACCAGTAGTGTCCGCTAGGTGGTAGACATTATACGCAACGGTCAACTCGACATACAACCTTCGTGTCTCCTTGCTGGTGCCTTTCGTCTAGTTTTCTCTGAGACGGGTCCAATAGATGTTCGATGAGATCGTATCCTTGCGGCACTCACATGTAGCTAGGGGTATCCAGTTCTTGAGTGAGGTAGGCTGAGGATGTATCGTATTGTCGAATGTCCATGTCATAGTGTGCCAATAGAGCTAGACAGATCCTGAGCGTTTCCTTGGCTACTACTGGGGCATAGCTTTCATCGTAATCGACTCTTTGTTTTGCATTGAATGCTGCTACGTTCAGACATGATTTGAGTCGTGTGACTTGTCCTGATTCATCCGTTTTTGCCTTGAAGACCCATCGAGGGGGAAATAATGATTTCTCTCGCGGTTTGTTGTCAACCAGAGTGAATGCCTTGCGATGTATCACCAAGCTCTCCATCTCCGAACGTGATAATTCCTCCCAATCGGCTGCGTTTGGCACCTCATATATACCTTTGTATGTTTTCGGGTCCATTGCTGTAGTTGCTGAATTGACAGTGTGCGTAGTGCTGGGAGTTCGTCTCTTACGGCGGCTATCGTGATACCAGTCGACATTATTATCATTTATCGCAAGGTCCCGCAGTTCTCGAGAGACTTGGCGACCTTCTGCCGTTCTTCTAGCTATGGTTGCTTTGAGACCATGTTGTGTTTTGGTAGTCGCTACAGTAGCCTCCGACTCGACGGTATATACTTCGGTCTCAGCAGGTTGTTGTGTTGACGATGAAGTTATTTGTAATAGCTCTGAGTTGCTCGACTTGTGCGTCACAGTTGGTTGGGCTTGTTGGCTAAGCATATCTTCCGTTGTCGACTTTATCCTTGTGTCTGTTTGGAAATCGCCATTCTCGATTTGGAGGAATGTACTACTGTTCGTAGTGTCAGGTGATGCAATAGCGGTTGTACATTTGTTGTCTTTCCAGACAAAGAATTCATCTTCGAATAGATACACGTCTCGGCTTTGTATTATACGCTTGGTCAGAGGTTAGTATATACGATACGAGTCCAGTGTCGTGCCCAAGGGTTGCGCAAGAAAAATGCCTTCCAGTGCTTTGTCGTCGAGTTTGCCGTCTGGGATCACGGTTCTTGTATGTGATGTGACACCCGAATGTTCTGAACATATCTATCGGAAATGCGTATCCTGTAAACTTCTCGTATGGGGATGAGCTCTTCTCGTCGGTGGGTATAGCATTGTATATGTTGGTAGTTTGAATCAGTGATTCAGCCTACATAGTAGTCGGTAGACGTGCATACTTCAGTTGTGCAAGCATCCTAGGGACCAGTGTACCATAGAGTCTCTCGACCTTGCCATGGTATTGTGGCGTGGCCGTAGGTGCGTACCTCTAGCAGTATCCCAAATACGCAAGCATACGCCTCGTTACGTTTGCTGTAAACTGTGAGCCTCGATCGATTTGTATGCACTGAACTCGGCGATGACTTATGATGTACCATTCATCGAAGGTGTGTAACATAGCATCCAAAACTGTTGTCGCTTTCAGATCGCGGATCGGATACTCTTTGGCCATGCTAGAAAAATCATCTATGATTGATACAGAGTGGGTGTTGGATCCTAAGAAAAGTCAACGTTTTCAACAATTTCCATCGAGACAATACTCAACAGCACCAATTCGTAAACATCTTCGACAAATATACATTGGTTCAACGCCTATCGCCCAATCCATCTACAGAGTCAACAATTTCACAATCCAGGTCTTAAGTCTTCAGCATTCATTAGTCTTCAGTTTCCAATTTTCAGCCTTCAGACTTCAGCCCCTTGTTGTTGTAAAATTGAGGGGGAGTGAGAGACTACAGGTTCTCAGGCCAGATTTTACAGCAAGAAACCATCTTTGATTTATGGAAGTCATCAGAGTTAGCTCACTCCCGAGAGCTAATCAAGTTGCTCAAATTACTTTCAAGAGTTTAGTTATTACTTAACCGACTTTCGAGAGTAGATTAAGTTTCTCAACCGATTTCAGAGAGTGGATTAAGCCTGTCAACCGCAACATTATATAAATAGCTGCGGTTCTATGTGAGTCACAACCTATGGGGAACGACATCATGTGATCAGCGTGAGATTTAGCTGCAGAGAAGTTGAAATACAAAAGCATCGAAGTGTTAAAGTGTTCCGCATAAAGTTTCTCATACTGACCATATGAGTTTTTACCCTGGCCAGCCCAAGTGGTTAAACACTAGCACAAACACCTCAGGTATAAAACAAAAGGTGAGGTCAGAAATAAATACACACATTCGCACTTTATTTAAAGTCTACTACATTGCACTCTAACAGGAAGTGGGTCCTCGTCAATTAAGGACGAGGCCACACAGGCTCTGCGGACAATGCGAATGCCCGAGAGCAAAGAAGAGCGACGCAGTCTGTATGCCACAGCTAATTGGTGGCATCGATATGTATCGGACTTCTCCTTAGTCTTAAAGTCGTTGGCTAGACTTTTGAAGAATGGAGTAACCTTTGAGTGAGGAGTGGAGCAACAGTGTGCGTGGGATAAGTTTCTCGATGTGTTAGATCAGGCACCAACGCTAGCTTCACCACAAGAGGATGACGTACTAATAATATGCACGGATGCTAGTAGGATGGGCTGTGGGGGCAGCACTGTACGTTACTAGAGCCGAAGGTGTAGTACCGGTATCCTTTGCATCGACACGATGGAACTCAGCGCAGCAATTGTATTCAATCACAGAGTTGGAGGCATTAGCTGTCGTCTGGGCTTTTGATCGCTGATCAATTAAACTTGATAGACCGCCTGGTCAAGTATATGTAGAAACCGACCATTTACTGTTGTTGGGACTTTGGAAGCGTTTGGGCAATGATGATACTGTGCGAGGTCGACGAATTCGACGCTGGTTTCTACAGTTGCAGAACTTCAACTTCACATTTTCATATGCTAAGGGTAAGGATACGGGTGACGCGGATACGTTATCTCGACTCGCCGGAATCGATGACGAGGCGGTTAATATGGCGATGACGTTGCTAAGCGACGAGGATGAACTAACCACAGACGAGCTGCTACTCGAGCTACATCAGGACCTTGCTCACGTCGATTACAAGAGATTGGTTGACTTTTACCAAAAGATCACCAATGAAGAAGTGAAGGAGCAAGAATGCCTCAGGGTGATCCAGGATTGCAGGCCATGTGCACTTATACGACGCGGCATGGTTCGTGGATTGCCTGCTACTGCACAAGAAGCCCGGTACTTCATGCAGTGAATTTACGTGGATGTATTCTATATTTTGCGCAATCAGAAACAGGGCACTCAAATGATCGTGCTAGCGCAAGAGAAGTTCATAAAGTAGATTTGGGGTCATGAGTTGTCAAGCAGGGCATCTCTGGTTACTTTGAGGGTAGTCATTGATGTGTTGCTACCTTTTGGTATACCCGATGAAATTGTGGTTGACTCAGGCAAGAAGTTCGACAAAAGCGATTTTGTTGGATTCTGGGCTCGATTGGCGGCACATGTCCATGTTACCACAGTTGAGCGCTGAGCGCCACGAGGCCAATGATCAAATTGAGAGGGCCAACCGTACTATGAAGGACTGGCTGAACAAGAGTTTAGCTTCTGGTACGGCGAAGGATATATGGGAGGTGATACTCGCATCCAACCGAATAGTTCATGCGGGATCGGAATGTTCGCCAATTGGACTAGTGATGCGGGGTCAAAATGGGACTTCATGGAAATCTTAGATTAGGCTTGCGAGAATTTGCTGAAGGCACAAGTGAAACGTGTTGCAAATGCCACAGCTACTACAACCGAGCTTGTGCCGCTCGAGGTTGGTAATATTGTGTGGAAGTGTCGAGACTCCATACAACACAAGGATCAGACTGCGTGGGTTGGGAAAGGCTTGCTCGTTGTTCGTGGTCCGTATGATGGCGATCAATACGATATTCGGGCACGAGGTGGCCGAACTGTGAGAGCCCATCGTGAACAGCTTAAGCTAGCGGTCGCCAGCCAAGAAGACAGGTCGGAGCCAGCACAAGTACTAGTTACCTTGAAGGAGTACTTGTATACGGTTGAATGGTTCTAGGCTATTGCTGAGCGGTTCGAGCGATATATTCGAACGAAGTCTGGGGAAATGGAATTCAAGTATTCGTCGCAATCTTGACCACTCTGCATAAATTTTGCCCAGAGACTTGGAAGGATTTGGTCCCAGAGGATGTTAAGGAGGACTTCATGAATAAATTTTTGAACTCTTCGGATCGGTCAAAGCCATACATTAAGGGCATCCGTCAGTTCGTCAATGATGAGAACAATGGACGCCAGAAGCGCTTAGCACCGGCGCATCCTTAGGCTGGCGGGCGTGTGAGAGTACCGGGAATCTTAATGAATTTTCGAGACTCTTCGGTACCCTGAATTTTGGCGGGTCCCAAATGATGAGTCATGATTTCAGCAATTCATATTGGGTTTTTATTTCAGGGTCCAAGCCAGGGTTATTCGTATATAGACATGCCCTGATAATTTTCGAGTGTCATTCTACATGGGTCATACTTAAAATTGTCAATGTATATTAACGAACACAGCAAAGTGTCTACGAATATACATAGACGATGACGCCATGATAAAGTTCGAGAACATCGTGGCAGAGGGTTTTCTAGGCCCGTACCTTCCCCTCTCACTACGAGTGTTATAGTTATAGTTAATAGCCTAGGATGTTAGTAGTACAAGTTCGTTCGGGAATAGATAGAGATAGGTCCCGGCGGACTATAAAAGCAGTCCACGTCCAGCGTTAGAGTTCAGGCTTTCACTAAGAATATAAGGAACACAAGGACGACGAGGACTAAAGACTGCTGATGACCTAAGAATGAAGCTACTGATACCGAATTTGGGAATTTGTATTTTTTTTTGGCGCCAAACTGTGATTATATTTTTTGGGCTGATTTGTACAATTTAGGGGGCTATGACCGATTTTGGATTTGGAGAATAAGGTCCGAACTTTGGGAAATCCGAGGGACCTAAAAATAAAAAATAGATTTTAATAAATAACGTAGCCACAAGAGACCAAGATCACTAGCCTTCAATTAAAAAAAAAGGGTCAACAAAAATCACAAATACATATGTATGTAATATGTATGTAAATATTTTTAATATTATTGTTTACATATGGTGTATGTGTGTACTTTAAAAAATATATTTACAAGAGACGATCACTTTGTCGATTGATACTCGGCTAGATCTATCTACCGCTGAAAACCTTAATTATCGCAAGTATGTCTCAAGACACTTCCACAGGCACATTCAAATATGAGAAAGAAACTGCCAGAAAATACTTCTACATTGGCTTTGTACTGCTGCCTTTAGTTTGGTTGATAAACTTCGTCTGGTTTTGGCCTACGGCACGCGCGTCTCAAGACAAGGAAATTAAAAAGTATGTCTGGTTATCTTTAGTAGGCGTAGGTATTTGGGCGTGTGTGATCACAAGTTGGTTTCTCTACTATCAGCAGCACCGTATTGGATGGGGTCAAGCAGGTGACAAGCTATCGTTCATTGTACCGAAGGGTGTGGTATGAAACCAATTTCAATGAAGTATGGCGGGTTAGAGCACACCCCTATGTGACGAAGAGGAGTGAATCTACACGAATTGTATGAAGCTGGAGCGGACGGACTCATATTAATCAGACCCGAGTGCGAGGTTTATACAGTTTGAGATCTCACTGTCGTCATGTTGTAAGGATCTCGCCATTATCAGTTGCTGCTATGAGGTCTATATGACTAAGACTTCATGTCAATCAGAAAAGCTGAAGTCTATATGACATGAGATATGATATCAATCAGGAGCGAGTATGAGATCTATACTACTAAGGTCTCACCATAGTCAGATCGTAATTCAGAGGTTCAAGTGACTACCATACAGTTAAATAGAGGTCAAGGATGAGTGCAATGACTGTGGCCTTTGAAAGTGCAAGGTCTCATCTACTCAAGGCACTCTATCCATTTAATTGTCCGTAAGCACTAACCGAAACACGATTAGGGCTCAAGTAAGGTATCGATATGTAAATAGGAGAAAAATAATTGTTGGTACTCGGGACGGTCTAAGTGGCCATTTGCAGTATTTGACGCTGATCCACTTCGTTTCTTGTCATGCTGGTGCCGCTACTCTTCGACCCTGGCTGATGCGATTGCTGTTTGGCTTAGACTTTAGCTTTTCATTCCGATCTAGTAGTTAATCTCGTGATGTAGATGAGCTACCGAAGCAGTGTCTACTGGCAAGCCGTCTACAGTCGCATTTATATCGATGCAAATCCATGTTGGATAATTGCGTACACAGAACGCACAAATCTATATAAGAAGATAATATATCTTACGTTTTGGGGTGCTATATTGTGGTCCTTTGGACCAGTATACAACCGTTCCGTGCGAGATCAGGCAGAAGACAACAGTTGTCTAATGGTCTCGGAGGGCAGGTCTCTGAGTGTCCTCCGAGCCCAGTCGTGTAGTATGTACAGAAGTTGGCAGAATTAGTATATAGATGATAATCATCACACCACAACGGAATGAGAATTCTCGAGCTAATCTGTCTTGGATGACTGATAATACGAGAATACGATGCACGATAATATTTCCATCGCCTCTTGACCATGGAATACATGCACAATTACCCTTCAGTTATACAGGTAGAATAACTCCTTTCCACATATATTCCTTGTTTAGGATATTTGAATTTCGCACAATAGACAGAAAATGCTAGCAGGCAGTGACGCATGTACTACGGAGCGACTCCAAGGAATGACCCAACTCCAGTTGAATTTTGCCCAGCATGAAGTCACACACCTGGTCAGCACCACTCTATAGTACGACGATACATACCGATTCGATCTCGCGGACGAGAGTACATGCATAGTATCCATGTAGAAAAAATCAAGTGATTTACTCGAATCTACAATAAAGTGAAAACAAACAAGCTGAACTTGATGTACAGTTCAATGTATATGAAAACTCAAACGTATCAATTAATACATTGGAATAAAAATACATCCACAATCAATTTTCGGACACAATATCCGATTCGGCGATATGACGATATATGCACAAAACAATGATAAAAGGATCGCATGACATGGCAGCTTTACTCGACAATGTTACGCTAAGCCAGATATTGTTTTATCTTGATCTTCCGCCTCGAGCCCTCTTCGAACCCCCTCCACGACCACCCCTGCTTCCACCCATACGTTTGCGACTGTCTCTTGCACCGGTCATCTTCCGTCTCTCATGGGCATCTTGTTTGTAATCATTATTCTGCAAAAGGGTGGGAAGATCTATTAGCAACCAATCCACACCAAAGAAACCCCTGATTTACTGGATGGCTTTGGTAATATCGCCTGAGATAACCAAACAGGTCAGTTACACAGAATTTTTCATACACACCTCTCCAGCATTTTCCAGCAACTCAGCAAAATCATCCGCATCTCCAAACACCGACGCCTTCTTCTTCTTCTTGTCTTTCTTCACATTACGATGAAGTTTGCTTTCTGATTCCACTTCATCTGAATCGCTATCTGATTCACTGTCATCGTCACCGAAAGCGATTGATTGGGGCATGTCCTCATCTATTTGACGCAGGAAAGAAAACAAATCACCATGTTCAGGTAAGTGGTGAAATGATTGTGAGAATATTTGCACGTTGTAGTAGGTAGCAAAACATTATTATAGCATCAGACCAACTCCAAGGTATACTAGCACACTTTCATCAACAAATGAATAAACCATTGCCATATTTGCAACAGCTATACATTGTATACAAAATAAGAAAATAGGATATAGAAGTATATACGTTCCAATCGCCCTACCATCTATATCATCACCACTTTCGCCATCGTCACTGCTGGGAGCCATTGCGACAGCTTCCCAATCCACATTCTCCATACCATCGCCATCAGCCCCGTCATCTTCACCATCACCAGCAGCCTTTAATTGATCGTACTCGTACTCGCCATCTGATCCAGCAGCGAAGCCTTCTGCGGCATCCTCTGATATGTGTTACAAAAGTCACGAATATATGGTGTTTAGTGTGTACATTCTCAGGGTTTGTCATGTTCGTGGTGGAGATAGTTGGGCGTAAATGTATGTAACAAGTTATGTATCTATGCGAACATCATTCCACAGCTGGAGAGATACGCGACACTAAATTCTCAATTGCTGTATCAATCTGACTTAAATAGCCGTACAAGGTGTGCATACCATCACTCGATACTTCGGCTATACCGGAGGCCTCCATCATAGCCTTTCGGAACTTCTCGTCATCGCCCAAGTCAGCTTGATCGTCACCTATCTCCATATCATCTATATCACCGCCTCGTTTATTTATCTTCTTTCGGTCTGCTTTCCGTTTCTCGGCAGTCTTTGTTTCCGTTAAGTATTGATGCATGAACATATTCTCGGGTGCCACCAGGCTGGGAATCTTGTTGGCAAATTTCTGTTGCATGGAAAATGACGAGCGATCCGCATATTAAGTTTAGCGCAATAATATTAGATATGGCGTATCCGTATGGTGATGTGGTGTAAGGACCAAAGATAACTATAACTTAGGCTCATCAATCAACATGTGAAGCACTCAGACATCCACCAGTATTTTTGAGGGGTGTAATTAATGATATATGTCTCTACACGATTGCAACCACATACCTCAGAAGTAGTATCATCATCAGTTGCCGCAAACTTGCGCCGTTGCATGAGACTGATGCCGCGTGTACTTTCCTTCTTCTTTGCATTTTTGTATACAAATTTATCCAAGAAATGTATCAGCGTGAAATCCACCAACGGATCGGACGAGTACTCTATTTTCCTGTAGTGTGAAGGGCCCAAGCTAGATATGAGAATAAAGTAAGGCGGGCAAGCGGCCGTTGAAAGTATGAATATACTGGCTAAAAGCTCCTCACCAAAATAATATCACAGATTATGGAGTACCATTGATACTCCTAGTATTTACCACAGTATACAACCTGAGGAAATTCTAGCGCAATGGCAAGTCATGTTGAAAAGTAAGCTCCACGGGCACATACCTGCCCATCAGTATGGTTGCAGCGAATTTCGCCACCGAAGGATGGTAATGTCTCGCCAGAAGGGTGAGCTCCCACAAACACGTGGTGTCACCCCCTGCGTATAGTGGTTCTCTTTTGGTGGGATCATAGCTACCGTATACACTGGCCCAGTTTTTGGGTGTCTGCCTGGCTTCCTTGGATTCTTTTGACTCCGACTCAACCTCGCTGTTACTTTCGGCCTCCGTCACCGTGCCTGGGTAAAAAAATAGAAATAGGATAGTGAATAAATGTGCACTGACTCTAAGATTTTGGCATGGCTTCCAAATTTTGGGTTGTTCAAGATATAAGCTGGAAAGAAGGCATAGTCTCACATTTAGGAATAATAAATATATATCAGCAAATTCACACATATATAGTCATACAAATACACACACACGCACACACAAAATAAAATAAAATTGAATATCATATAATAATAATGCTATATACAATAAAATACATATCATATACGCGTATACATGTGCGTAATACTTGATTTCAAAAAAAAATATACGGACAATTTTTGTTGTTGAAAATAATGTATCTGTATTCAGATGAATAAATCAACCATACTTATTGTTTCCGTTTGGTCGGCCGCTGTGTCGTCGAAGGAAGGTTTGGGCGCTTTTACTGTGATCAGAGCTTGTAATTGTGGCTTGCTGACTATAATTTGTGATATCATAAACAGTACAGCAGTGACAAACGGGGGTTCCTGATGAAGTAGATAGTGCGCGGTTAGATTTTGCGCCAGAACAGTTATAAAGAGGACGAATACTACGTTCGATACACAAATAGCGAAACGATTAATGAACATCAGTGCCAGTGCATTCTTACTGGCTTAAAAACGCTCGTGACATATGTAGTCCACAGGAATGGCTTAATTACTATGCATACCTGCTCCATACATAGCTGTAGTAATCGTTTCGTAAAAGCAGCTACTCGAGGTATTGACTGATCTACTGTCATGGCTTTGTATACAATGTTCAAAAACGCAGCATGCCTGGCAGTTGCATATGCATCTACAGACCAGAGCAGATGATATAGGGTCCTATAGTATCTGTCGGTGACTGTTTGCCGAGAGTGCATGACCTGTGAATATGTACAACAGAGTAACTTCAGTACCCTTATTACGAAAGCTCTCACCGAATGGAGTATATCTACATCGAGGAGACGTACTAGGAGAAAATGAATCCAAGGTCTCAAAAATCGAAAGGATAAATGCTTATAGCTTCACCGGTGCTACATTTTCATGTACAAATACTATAGATATATACCTGAAATAACAACATGAGCGCCTGCACGGCAGTAGCGAAGGGGGATAAGTGGACGATCTTGAAGAGTGTATCAAGGTGTTCATTGTACTTCTCATTTGTTACGTTGGCGTATGGGAAAGCTCGGTTCACCCCAGTCAAGAGAGCGGCTAGAAGCTTGCTCTCCACCTGTCAAATTAAGTTTTCAGTAAGAGCATTATAGGGATAAGTAATACATCTGCTTCTATAGGAGAGCATGGAAGTATATGAGATACTGAAAGCAGGTCGGGCTATGTATATTTAAAAAAAAATCAGCACTATTAAGCTGATAAAAACATATTACATGCATATATACCCCAACACACATGCATCAGATAAAGTACATTTACAATCGCATTCCCGAAAATACTACGTGATAGTGTGATGATACGAAACCCAATAAATATTATCACATGGAGATACAAACATCCAGGTAGATGAGATCTGGCATATAATACGCACACTCATTCATACACAGGAGGCCTATTTCATCCATCACCAACCCTTCACCAACAACTTATGACGTACCTCTCCTTTCTCTACCAAGTGAGAGAACAAGGCCAAGTACAACTCGATGAGTGTGGTAGCCAACTCAGCCTCTTCGTGTGATAGGATGATTTGATTGAGGAAACACACAGAGTAGTAGCGCGCACGGGCACTAACGTTAGAGCGGTATACTAATTGTTCTATCTCCCGAACAACAACGGTCTTCATGAAGGGATGACGCTTCACCAACAGGCCGAGAAGGTAGACTACCTACAAGTTGAAGAAGCAAACAGGAGTAGAAAAAGAGACATGCCTTGATCAGAGCTTAAGGCAATCGAACGAGAGGCATAGAGTGCACGAAGGACAATTCTTCCATACACACCCATAAGAATTGCAAGATTTGAAGATGAGCGTGTACGTTGAAAGATACCTTTGATGCCACCTTCTTCTCAGTATCTCCCATTTTATTCACAATGAGTGCGAGCAGATTCTTTTCCTGTTCAGGCTTCTCACTCAACAACGCATGTGCTATGCGGAGCGAATTGGATTTTATTGACTGCACTTGTGATCGTGACAGCATCTCAAGAACTCCAACGTATTGCAAAAATAATCTGTGAGATACAAGAGACAGTTCAGAAAGGAGCAGCTACATTCAGCAACATAGGTGTGCGCGGGCAATTGTGGCCTTTGGAGTACAGATGTGGTAGAAATCCGTTTGTGCGTTGCAAGTATGAACAATTCACTAGTAGAATCTGTGGTTATGCAAATCATCAAGTCGTGTAAAATGATACAAACTAACCTCTTTACTCCATAAATATCTTCGAAAGGAATGATAACTAGCGTTTGCACCACATAACGTATTCAAAAAAATAAATTTCTACCTACCGTTTCAGGACATCCTCGAAGAACCACATGCTCAAGTGCTTGTCTGATGCTCCTGCACTCGCCAGGGGCTGCTCGTGGAAGAACTTAAGCTTTCGGTCTCCAGGCAGCAGAAACCGAACCCATACTTCCTCTAGATTCTCTACAGCCATAGTGCTCTCTCTGATACGCGAGAAATACATGTCCAATGAAACTTTCAGAAGTTGATGATCTTGATATTGAAAGTATAACGTGAGACCAGACTAGAGTTGCAAAGACAAGCCAGTAAATAGCCATGGTCGGAGTATGATCGAGTCTATTGCACTGACTACGGAACTGTAGTTAAAACAATACAAGACTTTACAGCCCAGGTTTTAAAATTTTGAACATGAAAAACAGAACAGGATCGCGCATGCAGTAAACAATACGAACTAGGCGTATGCCAGCAAGTATATCGTACGCATACGTTAGGTTGTCACTTCAAAGCTTGCCTTAAGTATACAAGCACACCTATTGATGACCTCTGGTTTTCGAGTAAACAAGCAAACATATTGATTACCTCTGGTTTTTGCTACTGGCCATGGTACATAGTTTGCGGAGCGTTTTGATATTGTGCAGTGCACTCTCTTGCAGTAGAAGTGCCTGTGTACTCGTCTTATCACTCAGAGTCCCAGATGTTAGGAAATTACGTACAATCTTCATATCTGCCGGCTTCAGTCTTTCTTGCTCTGTAGGTGAGGAGGAAAAGAAACAGCGTGAGTACGCAACAAACAATTATGATTATCTGCGGATAGAGATCGCCAGACAATCGCTTTCGCTTTCCGTGAACGAATAAACACCTCAACCCTGTCCTCCGAACTCACATAAGAGAGAGGTGCAGTTGGCAACACTGTGGTGCAATTGGAGTATCCGCTACACAACGTAAAAAATCGATCAAGGTGTGGCTTGTTCCGCAATACGTACGAGGCAATTGAGCTTCAAGATCGAAATATTTGAAATAGAAATGCGTGGTTTCATAATACTACAACAAGCAATCCAAGCACAATTTCAAGTTCAGTCCCACCAGCTTAGATGCTCTCCATTTATACATACACCTTGGAGGAACTTTTACTAGGCGTAAATATATGGCACACTTACAAATCAGTTAGTAGAATCGCAATTCAAGAGAAAAAACTCATCACAAAACCACAATACAGATAGAGAAAATGAGTGCTTCAACAATCACTCATCAGCTTATAAATGTATTTTTTATATATGCATAAGATACACATGCATCATACGTATGGCGATGTATACTTGCAAGGTTATGTTTGTGCTACATGTATATATATATACGTTTACCTATCGCATACGAGACACATTTTTATTGGCATGTAGATATTGCACTGTAAATTTCTTACCATTTGTTTCATACAGATGCACAACTACACGTTAAGAATATATATACACACACACACACACACAAATATATATATATATATATATATTGTATACATATATATATATACATATATTGTATACATATATATATACATACCTATATCTACCTACCTACATACATACTTACATACATACAAACAAAAAACATAAAAATATATGTATTCATTTTATACAAGTCACAACAATATACGCACATGCACATGCACACGCAAATAAATATATATATATAAATATATATATTTAGGAATAAATTTGTATTTGTATACACACTTATTTATACTCTTTCATACACGCACAATTACACAAACATGCCATTACACAGTACAATATATACAAATATATATGCACATCTCCTTGCATCAACATCAATATATATAAATACACTACCACGCACACATACACACAACACATGTTTATATGTAAATATATATCTATTAGTGATATATATATATTCGAATAGTGATATATATATATATAATATAGCATGCAAGTACAACGATGTAAACAGAAGTGTA
>NW_014040118.1:37143-38946 GCF_001186125.1 Sphaeroforma arctica JP610 | reverse complement strand
TATCGATATATATATTGAAAACGTGAATGGCATACATATTGATGACTCATACGGGAGATAATGCTACCCCATACCAACCTAATGCATACAGCCGGGACTCTTCAGCAAGGCACTTCTCGGCGTACCCTCGGATAACCTCGACCTTATCAGTAGCAAGCTCACCTACACTCATCTCCACAGGGTTTAACCTATTCATATACCAAGCACCCCCCTCAAATATCAGCTTCTTGCGCGGCTTTGGCTCCTTATTATAACGCAGAAACACGCTATCACTCAATACTCCCGCCACCTCCGTCTGCAACGACAACATATCATTTTCTTTTGTGTTTACATCTTGTTCTTCTGCACTATCACTGACATCGGATTCATGCTCACTTATATCTTGGTCGCTGTTGGAATTCCCATGTTCATCATTATTGTCCTTGTCCTCCCCCTCATTTATATCATCGCCGTCTACCTCACTATCACCATCAGGTAGCTCAGTTAGACCCAAATTAGCTACAAACGATGCGATCTCATTATTTGACGGTCGCGTAATGTTTGTACCATCTGCTTCCAGTACCTCAATATCGTCGTCCATATCAACGTCTTTAATCAACTCGACGTCATTGCGATCACCTCCAAACTGATTCACAAGCGAGGATAGATCGACTGCTCCTGTGTTTTTCATTTGTTCATGTTCAGAAATATTTTTTGATGCAGATGATTTTGTTGTATCTTTTACCTTAGTGGTCTTATTTCCCTTCTTATTACTACCTTTCTTAGCCATACTTACAGTTATATCAACTTAATATGTTTTTCTTCGATCAAAGTCTGTGTATGGAATGTTCGTTCCACAGACACAAGAAAATCTACAGAATTATATGCAAGGAAACTAGCAATCTGAGATGTAGATATGTCAGCCTACACAACTCACAGATATAAAGCAGATAATATATAAGATATGTCAACCTACGTATCTCACACAATTATATTGCCGAGCCTAAACATATATTCCATAAGGTAGTTACATCAATATTTAGTAGCATAAATAGGTTATATTTTATCATAACCTGGAGTTTGTAAATAATCGCACGTGCAATAAATTGGGGTCATCAGTTTGTTTCTAAAAAAAGTTCTCCATATTTTTCAAGGAAAAAACAAAAAAGCAAAAAAAACAAGCTCTACATAAATATTTATTTACCACCATCCTGTTCATCCACCGTCGCTACATGGTTTTAGGGTTTTCATATACATAATTGAATATAGATAAATACAGGTGCTCGATACATAGGGTTTTAAGCTACAGGTGCTCAATATATAGCTACAGGTGCGCAATATATAGCTACAGGTGCGCAATATATAGCTACGGGTGCGCAATATATAGCTACGGGTGCGCAATAAATAGCTACGGGTGCGCAATATATAGCTACAGGTGCGCAATATATAGCTACAGGTGCGCAATATATAGCTACAAGTGTTTCCTCTGGTTATCGAGTGGTTGTTGTCCATCGGTACAGGTATACAAACTAAGATTTGAAGGGTAAATATAGCTATCTGATTGCTCTATACCAACAGCACGAAATTCCTTGAGAGTTTCAGACGAAATGATGTTGATGAAAGCTGATACCTAATTTAGCTGATCAATCAATCAATTCGCTTTTCAGTGAGAACGTTGATCAGGCCACCTGTTGGGGGAGCACATGCGGGTTGCGGCTGAAAGCGTATATGTGAACGCTCTGAGATCACTTGTATCGATATATATATATATATATATATATATATATATATATATATATATATATATATATATATATATATATA
>NW_014040118.1:13867-35388 GCF_001186125.1 Sphaeroforma arctica JP610 | reverse complement strand
TATACATTTATATTTATATGAATGTATATATAATATTCATAAGAGTATTCGGCGATGCTCCCATCATAAATGTTATTGATCTTAGTCTTAAGAATAGTACAATGTTGAAATCAATACGATGGCGTGAACACGGGCTGGAACCTCCCGCCCGGTTGCAGTGGAGGGAGAATACCAGACGATCATTCGGTATGTCTATTAAAATTTAAATACTATTGGTACTTTGTAGAAGTGATGGTTTGTCGTATCTGGATTAATATCTATTAATTGATAAGGACAGGAATATCCAAAACATTCGGTACGTGCGATAGTGTGTTAGGTGGCTATTATCTGGTGGGAAAACTAACTAGCCCTTTTGTGCTTTTCCCCAGGTGTTGCATCGTGAATACTATCCTGAAATTAGAGAGTTGCTGACCAATATACTCTAGCATATCAGTACACACTCAAAACCAATTCAACATATCTATTAGAATCACAGTTCTTCCCGGAGTGGGGTGGATTTGTTGGAGTTCACAAAGGTTGGATATCGTCAGATTCAGATTTTTTGGACAAGACCAATTTATTAATATTTTACAATCTCTTTATTATAAATAGCTGCTGAATTGAGTACTAATTTTGAGTTTGAACGCGTTCACTCTGCGGCCGTTACTTCCATAGACATCGATGTCTCGGAAGCTCGATAGTATGTTTTGATTGAGCTGAGTAATGCATTCGAGTTCGAAAGCCTACTTCGCGATTGTTTTTTTATAGTGCCATGATCTTGCTATTTTGGATGCATCCTCTGTGCGGCTGTAAATTAAAGAGACGTATATATAAACGAATGAACACGCACACATACAGGTGTACACTCACACACACACACACATATATATATATATATATATATATATATATATATATATATATATATATATATATATATATATATATATATATGTATATGATATGAATTAATGTGCTTGAAAGTGTTGGTGTTGTATAAAACTCGCTTCTTTTCGGACGGAGGAGCGCTGACATAGTATGAATTCGTGTTTAGTCTGCAATGCTATATTCTCTGGCTTTTTGTGCGTGTACATGCTCACTTGCCTGCGCTGTATTCAAGTCGCATAGAAAATCATTCTGCATAATGGTTTTAATTAGAATAAAGGGTACATCAAAGCGCTCAAATGTGTTCAGGAATAGCGCAGCTAACCACGTACACAGTATAAGTTGTGAAGTGCTGTAGGCTAATTGCTATATCTTTTCGTTGCCCTTCAGCCTGCTATCGGCTTCTACGAATGGAGCGGTAGCGATCCATGATGTAATGGATGCTAAGCCTGAGCCGCTTAGCTACCATGGTATGTTGCATGGTGTGTGTACTGTCTGGCATTACTAGTATGTAAACAAACATAAAATAGAACTGCATAAATTATATTCTATATTGTTTTTCTGTAGAAAAGTGAGGCTAACTTAATGCCTTATGATAAAATAAGCGATCCTCGCACTGCCTATTGCAGTGTGCACCGTGCCTAAGTCTTCTTACTTGTGACGCTCACAGATGCTCAACCAGCGCAGCACACACCGAGACCAGCAATAGCTCCCGTGATTGCGAAGTTATCTGACGCACATGCCTTTAGTATTGGACGGGTAGGTATTTTAAAATTCTTATTCAGCGTAAAGTATCGCAATCTCTATTTTGTGCCGAAGCTATTCACTGCTTTCCGTCAGATGGGTTGGTCAAAGAGAAATGACATCGCATTTCAGTACACTTCCACGCAGTTTCTCTAGCAGCGAACTCGTATGCATATATTCTTTGTGTCTCTGTTACACAGGGGTGTGATGCCGTAGCTGTGGCAATTCATATAGTATAGTATATTCTCGCAAAAAGATACAAATACAACTCAAAATTGTGCTTCATTGTAGGCACAATGGTACCCAGTGGATACGGGTCTGTTCACTACCAGCGGGTTTGACCATCTCCTGAAAGTATGGGATACAAACGCTATGGAATGCGTCACAACCTTTGATCTGAAGGATAGAGTGTTCACTCACGCCCTACCTACCAATGCCACGGGTCATTGTCTGATGGCCAGTAAGTGTGTTAAAATGCTGCAAGTAGAGATTTAAGTGGCTCAATGTTAGTTTATTGTACTATATTTGATACCGAAAAATGAGGCTTGTGTGAGATTCCTAGAGTGCATCTTAGTGCATGTAGACAAGCGTCGCCTTTACGTTCGTCAACGAGAAGACCCGGCTGTTTTAAGCATCACGTTGAGAGCGCTGTATAAACCGACGAAGCTGCAAACTGTATGCACGACAATCAGCTACGAAATATAGATGAAGCATTACTGTGTTACAATAGTGACAGTGATACCACAGCCATGCGTACAATTGTTAATGTACGAGTTGGCGTGTCAATCTCTGACTTCTGATTCTCGCTATCCATACTCTGGAAAATGTCAGCTGCCACGGCGGGCAGCAGTATCCGATTGTGTGATATGCGTTCGGGAGGGTATACACACACTTTACAAGGTCACAACGATAGCGTTCTGTCTGTGGTTTGGTCGCCGAGGGATCAATATACACTTGTCAGCGGTGGCAGGGACCATCGTCTGCTTATGTGGGATATAAGGTATTTCAGCTGCGAGCTGCATATTTGTTATATTCATTTCAGAACGAGAGTGTAGATGTCTGTGCCAATATCGGTGGATCTGTGTTGGATTGTCGAGTTACGCTTTGCTGCACTTAATCGCTGTTTCTACTGCTTTTGTTTTAAGACCGACACGCAGAGTGGCAGTTCATATTGGTCTTCAGCAGTGGCCCTCATGGGCGAAAAACACGGTAGTATAAAATTTGTAGGTTGCACAGAAAGTAACATGCAACATGCGTGATCGTTCATGCATACGCCAGCAGTACCGAACTCTGCACCCATCATGATCCAACCTAACCGTGACTTCTGCGTAGATCAGCTAAGAGTTTGTTGGGTGCTCTGGACCAGTATAACAGCAGCGGCTCCTCCGATGCAACGGGCCGCCATACCGCGCACAATGGAGGAGTGAATGCAGTCACCTTCACTCCTGATGCACTTTATATTCTCAGCTCAGGTGTGTTGCATTATATTCTAGGGTGGTTTAGGAGGTGTGTGGCTACCGGGTTGGTTGAGGCAAATGTGGTGGAAAGAGAACAGAGTCTGTGCCAATCAGAAGTGCCTAGCATACGCAAAGAGCTTGCATGACGTTGTTCCAAAATGTTACTATTCTGTAGTATTGAATCACATATGTGTCTACCTGTCTATTATTAGGGAGGGACAACCGTATGCGACTGTGGGATCAATTCACGGGACTAAACACGCTCAACAATTATGCGGCGATTGAGAACACTAGTCGTACCACAGCTCAGGTAATTTTTCGCACACCGTTCCATGTAGCCGAGTATTTCCATACGCATCGAGGTTGGTTTTATTGGTTTTATATAGTTGTGTGCTGGGTTCAAGTGAGGACGCGCAAATACTTATTGGTACAGTTGATTGATAGACCGGTCGTTCAATTCATTTCAACGATCCTTTTCGCACCGTTCAACCGCACCAACAATCCAGGTGGCCGTATCCCTACATTCTGAGAGGCCTATCGTATACCACCCCACTGGTCACGACATAGCTCTGTATGAGTTGTATACGGCAAAGCGCGTACACACGTTGACGGTAAGACCTCCACTACGATGCGAGAATCGGATTGGTGCAACTGCAAGTGCCTGTTTTTGCTTATCGACTAGTAACATTCCTCAGAATGCAAAGGCCAAAATGATAGTATTCAAAGCTCTACATGTGGTCTGTGTCCCGTACGCCCATACGTGAAAGATACGTATGAAAAGGGCAGAAAGCAGTAGTAAGCAATGAATGAAAATATCATTGGATATCGCTTCAACTTCACTCGAATTTTATTTGAATTGCAGGGTCATTTCGGGCGAGTCAATACAATCGCCTGTCACCCGAGCGAGCCTTTAGTGTACAGTGGAGGGCACGATCATGAGATTCTCTGTTGGAGTCCGGGTATGATGTGGGGGGACCTAATGGTGTCGAAGCTTTTAATGTACCATGATCGCACTTATTAGCGAGTCTCACTGGTGCGTGTTTCTGTGATTTACAATGAGAGGGGGGAAATCAAAATAGCTGGCAATTGCACCCAGGTTGTACTGAAATCTACTGGGCCAAATTGCATTTTTGAATCTCTAATATCTCTAGGTCATATGAATTTGCAGGACATTTTGAACGACTTCAAGTTACACCAGAATGAAAGAACTTTCTTCCAAAAAATTGACCTAATTTTTAACGTATATAGCTCAAAAATAGGTCTGAGATTTCTGGCTTATTTTGGATTTTATATATTCACAAGTCCAAATTTCCGTGTTGACCCAGTCAAATATCAGTACAAACTGGGTGCAATTTACAGTTGGTTCGAATTTCCACTCTACTTGGGCGCCCGTCAATAGTTTGTCAAATTTATTTTTCTGGTGTAAAGGCGTTTCTTCCGAGTTTTCTGATACGAATTTGTCTTTTAGGCACGGACGAGAGGCGCCGCAGGGCTGCATTAGTAGATGACAAGGGAACGTTCAGCGAACACAAAACTGCAGACGCGTCCGACTTCCAGCTGGATGTCGGTGGGGAGACAAGGCGGCCAGAACTGGACACGTGGAGCGACGAGGATTAAAAAAGATTGGAAGAAAAAATAGTAGTAATTAATTTTGTTGTCAAAGTGCTGCGGGTGCTGTTAATTGGGACAGCTACTCCGCAAAAACCATTGTTGTCGATATTACAGCAAGGCTATAGTATTCGATATATCTGTTAATCGAGTTCATTTTGCGATATCAATAGCGACAAGTCGCCATTCAAATAACGTATGTGTATTACTGATGTATATCAATGGGTTGATTCATAAGATGTCTGATAAATGATGTTTTAGGTGCGCGTCGTCACCGTACAGACGGCATACTTTTCCGATCGTTGTGTACTACAGAACTACTATCTAAAAAATTAGATCCATCAGGTTGAATAGTATGATGCATTTCACTTGCTGCAAATTGTCAATTTTCTATTTTTATTGATTTTCTATATCTTTCTAACTTTACCTCATTTGCTACGACACGTCCAAAAATTGTGTTATTCTATTCTATCATCCTCTTCGTCTTCCATTTCAGGAAGGCGATTAATTTCCACACTGGCTGACCTCCCATCCATAGGTTAAGTGTCATGGACTACATTTTTAATCACAGGCGACCCTTCGCGAGTGGTTGGCAGCTCTTTGGTATACAACTTGTTGGAACGCCGGCGGCCAAAAGACCTGAACGCATTGTGTCGAATGTCATCACTACTATTATTCCGCGCGAGGTATAGACTGTTGGAGCTCCCAATTACGGCTGGCATTTATTTTGTCCAGGAAGTCTGCGGAGATAGGCCGGTCGCCTGTGATGCTTGGATCGGTCACATTGAGTTGTGAATCCGCCGGTTTGCCCGCGATGGATTGTCCGTCTATTTCCGACAATGCACCAGCCGAAAAGCATAAATTCCTACCGGGCACATATCGCCACTGCTTAGTGCACGGGGCATGGCAGGGCTCAAGCTATCAGAGCCCGTCCTGTAGAGACTACTAGATCGACTCTGCTTTGTGTGAGAAGCTGGTTCTGGTCCTAGCTCTGGCCGCAACGATGACGCTGGCAGTGCTATACCGGAACCGCGTGCAAAAGTCGATTGTCTGACAGTGTTGGACTGTGATCGGCACAATCCAGCATACACATCCGCCACCGTGCTCGTCCTCTCATGGTCGTCGTCCAGTGTGATTTTTACGAAGGAATCGGAACGTTCGAGAGAATGGATGCTGGCGTCTCGGATGCGGCGGTTCGAGTGTGTGCGAGCCAGTGGGGTATCCGTCGTGGCTCGTGCAAGCGGACGCGAGGTGTCGGTGGGGATTTGAGATGGGCTGGTCGCCAATACAGAGCCTTGAGTGAGCGAGTCAATCTGCTGAACCATATCATTATAAAAGTAGGTGCAGTCATTGCTAGTGCTCTTCGACACGGTGTAATCTTCCACACCACTGCCCTGTACCGCAGACCCACCCCTACTCGGGTTAACCCTGTCAACCTGTTGAACTAAATCATTGTAAGAGTTGATGCAGTCATTGCTAGTACGCTTCGATACGAGGAGACCTTTCACTCTACTGCCTTGTACCTCAGACTCATCCCTACTCGGGATAACCCTGTCAGCCTGTTGAACCATATCATTGTAAAAGTAGGTGCAGTCATTGCTGGTGCTCTTCGATACGGTGAGATCTTTCACTATACTTCCTTGTACCGCAGACTCGCTCCTAATCGGGTTTACCGTTTAACACTTGCACCGTCGACGGTGACCACCCGCGGTGTTTTGTTGTGACTGAAACAACGTCTACGTACTCACTGCCGTGTGGAGAAGTGTCTACAGGTCGGCTTGGGATTGTAGCAGAGCGCTGTACACTCGCACCAGATCCACTGACACTCGCATAAGGTGAAGGGACGACAGACACATAGTTGTTGTCTGGCTTTTCCACCCTATTGTGTGGCGTAGATTTTGGTCGCATGCGTGGAGCGGCATAGTCTCTCGGCAGTGGCGCTACGTTCTCAGATATTTGCGCCTGAGCGCGCGCACTGGACGGGACATCATTGACGTACACACTGTCGTTTGCTGCTGATGAAGATTCGGGCAATGTTTGCGCTTTGGACAATATTGCTCTCGGCCGGGAATGTGATTTTGATATAGGATGGCTTCTTTCCGGTGAAACAACATCTACGTACTGGGTATTAGGCTGATTCTCACCACCAGAAGAGCTGATACGACTGTCATTTCCAGACGAAGCGAGTTCTACAGAAAGAGAATGTCCACGTGTAACCTCCAGTGCAGATCGGGTTAGAGGGGATATATCAGGGCTCGTGTATACCTCTGTCCTTGCGGATCCCTGTTTCCGCAGTAGTTCCGAGCTTTTTATATTACTCGTGGTAGATGAAACCACCTCAGCATAGTTGGAATCGAGGTTAATTTCGTCTCTGTTACCAGAAACAGAAGCTGAGTTGGCGCGGACTCATCTACGGCCTCTTCCCATAAGTAGCCCGTGGCTGCCTTCTTCTAACACTGCATAGCTACTGACCACGGCGTCAACGTATAACGAATCTGGCCTTAAGAGTCTAGTAGTTTTGCTACCTGTCAGCTTGTTTGCGTTTCTGTTGCGCGAGCTCGGGTTTTCGGCCATATGCCGGACTATGGCTGCTGCAATATGTGGTTCAGTTTGCACACGGCGGCGACTAGCATGATTTGATACCGAGGGTGTTGACGGCATCCTACGGTTCTCATCTGTAGTTAGGCTCGAAGTGTGCACCACTTCAACAAAATCCTCATTAAGATTCAAGCTTAGATCCTGATCAGAGCTCGGAAGACTACTGTGTCTCCGGTTAGGCGAGCTTACTTCCACAAATTCATCATTGAGACTTAAACTCAGTCTTTGATGAGGGCTCGGAATGCTACTGGGTCGCCGTTTAGGCGAGTTCCTGGTACTAGCACTCGTACCAAGTATGTTGCTACTACTGTCTCTGGTTGTGAGTGACAGCGCATGCAGAAAAGTTCATTGCGCCGCCGAATTGATGCAGTTGGAGTGTAAGAATCTGTACTAGCTCGACAAAATGTGTGAGACGTGTCTGCAGGCTTCTCAGGGATCACATCCGCAGCATGTCTCGAGCTTCGCTTCGACTTCTCTGTCGCCGACACTCGTGTTTGTGTTTATGCGTTCCCAAAGGAGAGGCGATTCCCCCGGGCGAGTGAGTTGGCTGCAGAACTTGTCGCGTGTAACATCGGCAGACTCGACATTCTAGTGCCGGCAGAGACGACTGTAGGCGCGGAATTTCTTCACAGTGGCACTGAACTTTCCGGCACAACGTCTACATAATTGCACACTGCAGCATCGTTATCGATCACAGTCGGATTGAGCCCGGAAATGTGCGCGGGCTCATCCACATCGTCTAAGATGTCGTCGACATAACCAAGATCATTGAAGTCTTCAACACTGTTCATATACTCATAATCCGATGGGCCTGGGACGTCGGCAGAGTTCAGTAGGTCCCCGTCAGCACTTAGCGGCGGGTGTTCGCCCTGCATATCTAGATGTGTCAACCAGGGCTTCATCGAAGAAATCGTTGATGTAAGAAGCGACGAGCTGCGAATCTTCCTAGGTTTCCCCAAACACATCGTCTCTCATCTCATCGTATGCGGTAGCCATCTATGTATCGTTCCGACTTTCGATACGCAGCCTTTGCTCACCTTCGTGCGCCTCTCTACGATCGAGTGACGTTGAGTTTTCATTTGACTGTTGACTGCCCGGCGATTCGGATCTGCGGTAGTCGTACTCATTCTTCCGTCTGTCTTTCGACATGGTGGCACTGAGGATCCTCCCTAGTCTGCCCTCAGCCGGCTGTACGCATACATCGCCGTTATCTACCATCCATTCGGCACAGTAACCAGGATCGACGTGCCGCAACGGAGTTCATGGAGAATAATTGTTATAAAATGAAGTGTAAACGAGAACGACGGATACTTCCTTAGTAAACGACAGCCTGCTTCAAGCAATCCATTATCCTGCCCCATGATCCAAGGTCATGGGCTTCTAAACTATTAGTCTGCAATTGCGCTGGTACTCCATGTCGATACCTTTAACCATCGACACAGGCACTCAAAACATTGGTCTTCAACAAATACAAGACACCGTTACAAAAGTACATACTTCCCCACAAACCAGCCGGCAAAGACTCCACACCTTGTCTTGAAATCCGGTCGTGCTTCAGGATGACGCGCCCACGTGTCGCTCATTATGCGATACACACGGTGAGGGCACCCATTAGGTGCCTCGAGCCGATAACCCTGTTCAATACGCTCGAGAGTCTCATGCATGTCTGTGCCAGCGTACGGAAGCTATATAATTGTAGAATATATATACATAGCAATCTGGTTAGGTTAGATCAAGTTTCCGTTCAAGCTGCAATATCGGTTCGCCTTGTACTATCAGAATGTCTCCGGGTAAAGTGAAGACATACCGTTCCCATGCTGAAGAGCTCCCAAAGTGTCACACCAAAACTCCAAACGTCGCTTTTACTGCTATATCAGTTTTGCCTGAAGACCTCAATAGACATCCATCGAATCTATTAATAAGAAGAAATTTCGGCATAACAAATGTTTAGACGAAAAATTGAAGTCGAGAGAATTATAAAGTGATATTTATAAAAAAAGTGGAGCCATCTTGTACTGACATACCGGAAGTCGTATCCTATTGGTGGAGACATACTGATCATCATCATCAGACGAATCATCGTACCCATCTGCATCTATCGCGTTTGACTCACGACTTAATTCAAATGCGGCGGTTTCCTGTCGTTGTCGACCTTTCGTAAATCGGGATCTATCGAAATCGGACACCTGATTGCCAGAACAAGGAGGTAAGTGACTTCCAACTTAAACAGGATCGAACGGAGGAATCACGGATAGAAGCCTGTGCCTACATTGCACGCATGTTTTGAGTGAATCTTATAGCCACTAAAACGAATCAGCAAGCACATCCATACCTTCAAAATTGTCAGTCCGAATAATCCGGTCGTTGGCGCGGACAGCATGCAATTACGTGCTGCCAAATCTCGATGCACCACGCCCCGCCATGACAAGTAGGCCATCCCACGGGCAAATTGATATGCGTACCACATGGCTTCTGTCTCATCAAATACCTGATCCATTCATTGTTGAGTGTCAGTGTGCTATTGCATTCATCCAGCAATTTTGTTTTACCTTTACCAGAATTTGGTCGAGAAGTAGTAGGACAGCAGGTGAATGTTGAATCGCCAATATTATAAGGCGACATACCTGTCCTGAATTGTCCATATTGAACATATTGTCATGTAAATCACACATCGACATTTGCTCGATGATAATGCACATATTCTCTCTCTTACATAGGGTGACCTACCTTTCCTGAATTGACCATATTGATCATGTGATCATGTAAATTACAGGACAGGTTTCCTGAATTGACCATATTGATCATGTGATCATGTAAATTACACATCGACATCCACGCATCTTCTCGGACACTCCAATGCATGATACAATATTGGGATGTCCCAAAACTCGCATTAACTCGGCCTCTCGTAGTGGCTCGATCTGCAACATACGGAAGGCAAGGTAGCGTGAGGAAAACGAAATGTGCTAACATCGCCGATATCATTATAAACACAACCTAGGGCCCAGATAAAATACAAGTCTGAATCATAGCAACAGGCAGAGAATACGCCTACCTGTGCGCCGGTGGCAGCATTTACGGTGCTTGTGCTTATAGTCATCGATTCACTTTCACTAAAACCATTGTCGTAGAGTCCTGCTTTCACAGGGGCCACACCCGTATCTTGCAGCTCCTTAATCGCAATAGGCGCGAAACAGCCCTTGTCGTACAGAACGCCTCGGTATACTAAAGGCACCTTTCCCGACAGTTTCTTGTTTGAAGAAGTTCTCACGAGAAATTCTACCCTCCTTCATCTGATATTTCTCTTGGATCGCTACAGTTTCCTCGGTCGCCTGGAGCCCTGAGTCCCTACTAGAGATGACTGAGCCCTGAGCCTTGAGCCCTGAGCCCTGAGCCCTGAGCCCTGAGCCCTGAGCCCTGAGCCCTGAGCCCTGAGCCCTGAGCCCTGAGCCCTGAGCCCTGAGCCCTGAGCCCTGAGCCCTGAGCCCTGAGCCCTGAGCCCTGAGCCCTGAGCCCTGAGCCCTGAGCCCTGAGCCCTGAGCCCTGAGCCCTGAGCCCTGAGCCCTGAGCCCTGAGCCCTGAGCCCTGAGCCCTTGAGCCCTGAGCCCTTGAGCCCCTGAGCCCTCAGCTCTGGCTCTGAGTCCCTACTAGGTCTGAGTCCTTGGACCTGAGAGTCGACTTACCGTGGAGAGACTCTGAGTCCCCGACTCTTCTACAGACTATCGATTACTCTATTTTGAAATTTCCCAGCTTGGAGTAATTTTGGCCTCGTCGACTTGTAGCAGCCCAGCACCAATTTTATGTTTTTTTTCTTCTTCACCAGGGCCAATCGTCAATCGAGATAAGGGTTTTTTTTGTTTTTGTTTTTTGCGCGAAATTTTTCCTCGATTTTGACCTGCTAGAATTTTTGGTTTGTTTTGTTTTTTTGGCTCTTGTTGTAAATATTTTGCAGCCCGATTTTTCGGACATATCGTCACCAGCCTTCGTAGCTTCAGCAGCTAGCGAAACTGCGACAACGACTAAACAACAGTAAAAATGACACAAATATGCCACAACGCAGAAGGGAGCTGTTCCCCAGCATCCACGCCACATCGCTTCAGAAGCATCATTTCTTTCTCAAGAAAATCTTATGAGTTATTTTTACCTGCGAAATTGTGATGCCTGTCCCTGTACAGAAGATTATCCACGTCTGTCGTGATGCCTGTCGTTGTACAGAGGATCGCCTACTCTTCAGAAACGTCAACGTTTTCGATAAATTTTCATCGAGTCAACACCAACAGCTTCAATACGTCAACGTTTTTCGACAAATTTTCATTTGTTCAATGTTTCTGCCCAACCCATCTACAAAATCAACAATTTCATAATCCAGCTCTTCAGCCTTCAGCCCTTCAGCTCCTCCGCCTTCAGCCTTCAGCCCTTCAGCTCCTCCGCCTTCAGCCTTCAGCCTTCAGTCTTTATATGCCTTCAGTCTTCAGCTTTCAGCCTTCAGCCCTTTATTGTAAAATTGAGAGGGAGTGAGAGACTGTCAGAGTCAGCTCGCTCATAATTACGTTAATAACGTTTTACGTCAGCAGCTAAAGAGTAATTTAAGACTTCTTCTTAAATTCATCTATTTATAGGTGGGTCAGCCCGAGAGTATGTAACAGAGAAACCGAACCTCCCCGAGAGTACGTAACAGTGAAAGCGACGTGCCCGAGAGTACGTAGCAGAGACAGTGATATATTTATTTCTAGAAATATATCAGAGTACTAAAGTGTTCTGCACAAGGTTTCTCATACTGATCATATGAGTTTCTACCCTGGCCAACCCAAGTGGTTGAACACTAGTACAGACACCATCAGTATATAACTGAGGGTGAGATCAGAAATAAATTCATTCGAACAGTAATAGAGAAATTCAACACATTATAATATACAATTACGCTTTATTCAAGGACTACCATCATACACTCTAACAGCTACATTTTCCTCAGTCTGTCCCTGTTCGCCATAGACATCGACATTCAGCAAAGCACTTGGCAGGGGTCGATTGGCCCATTCTTTGGCCCTCTTGACTTCCAAATGAGTTCTTACACCGAATGTCAAACCGATGGCCAGGGCTTTGACGGCCATGAGAGAACCTATAACGGCAACAATCATATCAGTATTATTGGACCCGGCATTTTCCAGTTCCCACCGCTCCTCATTGGTGTACGCAAGCAAACTGGCGATACTGCCCTCCGCAAAGTCTGCATCGTCTCCAATAATCACATTATCTAGAACGACCACTCCTCGGCGCAGAACATTGCGATGTCCTAATCGCACATTGGATCACAGGATAACGTCGTCTTCAATGGTATTATTTGATCCCATTCTTAAATCATGGTGGAGCGTCACGTTATCTCCTATCGAGTTCCCGTACGCCAGTGTCGAGTTATGACTCACCCTACTCCTGGCACCAATCCGTGTATTTCGTCCCGCCACCGTTTGCTCACCAATAGTGGACTGTGGTTTTAGCTGAGAATGAGACCCAAGCGCTGAGTCTCGACCAAGTGTACAGCCTGTGCCAGTGGTGACATTGAAGCCTAATCGAGTACCCTCATCAACAAGTATGGGAATGGCATGTACGAGTGTTAGCTTGAAATTGGTAACGAGAGAAACTAACGGCAGGATTTCTGTGCTCTAGAAAAGTTTATTGGCAACCGAAGGAGATTCATCAAAATAAAGGATGTAAATATAGTCCACATAGATACCAAAATGTGAACTGGGCGCCGATATAGGGAGTTGGAAAAACAAAATAAACAAAAAAACCAATTCGGACAGATGTAACCTTTGCTATCAGAGCCACGGATAACATACGTGTGTTTTCAGCAAGCGTACAGTTTGGTCCAATCAGCGCTCGCGCTCGACAAGTAACGTTCCTACCCAGCTGAGCTCCAATGGCGATACGCGCACCAGCATTGATCCGACTAGCTGAACCCACTCTGGTGATACTCATAAACCGTCTGGATGCGGCTGAAGCCCTTCTATCGGGCCGGTGTAGGACGGCTGTCCGTCGCTGTGGACCCTCGTCATGGTAGGAGTCGTCTTCACCTATCTCAACCCCTTCTTCAACAACAATTTCATCACCCAGATTCACGCCGCGACCGATACGGACGTTGCCTTCCAAAAGGCAGTCGTCACCTGTATACCCATCGTCTCCAACAGTCACGTTCGAACCTCATTCGTTGCGCCTCCCTACAGTGCTGTTCTACCCCGTGGAGGTATTATTTCCCATTACCGTTCCTTCTTGAATTCAACTCTGGTCACCGATGATGTTGCCACCGCCCAGACGAACGCCCGTCTCTAGCTGCGTTTATGTGATTCAAGAAACGGCATGAATACTCTGTGCTTAGATATTAGGGTTTTGAGTTTATAACCCCTAAAAACCCTTAAATGGATTCGAAATATCTCTGACAATGCGAAACAGTCATTAAGATCTATTATGATCCTCAATGTACACAAACATAACTTGAGAATATACCGCAATATGGTACGCGGGTGTAACACGTTACGGCTCGCATGCCCTAACACGTTGCGGCTCGCATGTCCTCGATATCACGTGTAATTGAGATAATCACTACATTCAGGATATATTGGTACAAGGTATGTACAAATTCTGATGACATCTCGAAGAATCCCTTACCGTGGTTTGAGCACCGGTTTGACACCCATCTCCGATTGTGACATTGTTTTCGATTCAGTTGTAGGCACCAATCCTTATATTATTATCCAAGGTTGTGTCATCATCAATGACAGTATTAGATTCGATGGTAATGTTGCTACCAACAGATACGTCATCGCTTATCACAACGTTGTCTCCGATCTGGTTGAAATCACCGAATACTACATCTCGTCCTGCAGTCAAGTCAATATAGGATAATCAAATAAACGATTGGATCGTCCAAACACACTTTCTTTTAAAGCCTAGCTTAGAAAGTCTTTTCAGAATTGACCTTCCGAGAATAACTTCCTCCTCCCTTGAAGTACAGCAAAAGAAAAAGTATCTGCAATAAACTTACCTATCAGGTTGTTACTCATCATCCGATTTCTTGTTCCGGCTTTCAAATTGGCTCCAAGGTCATTCGAGTCTTTAAGTTCGCTATTATCGCCGAAACACACTCCAACGCTGCAGTGAAAATAATTCAAGTCATGTAAATTGTCTAATGGAATCTAACCCTCTTAGTAGATTTCTACTGTCCCCGCTTATATTTATACAATAAGGGGTGAGATTAGATATTCCCCCCTTCCTTCTATTCTACATTAGTATATATCTCACCTACCTAGTGTAGGCAACCGAGAAATGATTCAATGCGTGGTAGTTGCGTAATCCAATGTTTTGAAATGTATTTATGAGAGCATTTTGCTCATATCGGCCCCCCGCATTGAAAAAGTAGCTACATACCCGAAGGTATTTCAATTGCCGACAAGACTGAATTCACCGAGGCAATTGCTGCCGTTACAGTTGTTTTCATCGCCTATTTTGGTACTTCTCTTGAAGTATTATCCCCAATCTGATTACTGATTCCCATGTCTGTTCCTTCGATTCGCACCCGGTCACCTATTCTGGTACCGAAGCCAACTGCATATCAACGATGATATTATCTGTGTACGGAAGGCAAATATGGACAAACGAACGGGTTGACTCGGGTTGGAAGTATCTCATGAAGATCGAGAGACGTTGTACATCATAAAATGTGACAGACTATCACAGTGGGCGGCTTCAAGTGACCCTTTCAATACGTACAGACATTTAAAGTAAATACATCGAGACTTTGTGTAGCCGTACATACACGAGCCTCTCTTCAAGTGCAAAACGGTCTATTTCATCGAGCCTAGCAAAGCACAGAGCAGTACTTACTGATTCCAATTTCTTCGATCGAATTCCGCAACGTCATGGGATCGTTGACCACGTTGATTTCTCTACAGATGGTGTCTGCGTTTGAGGTACATTCCCCATCGATCGTCTCGGCGAACACAATACATATCGTACATACATCACAAAATTCCAAGCCAAAGGCAGGGTACGGCGAGTGTAAAGCCGGGATCGCATGAGATGACCGGAGTGGCACAGACACTTGCGAAACTTCCATTAGAGTTAAGGTATCCGCTCTCGCACTGGTCACTCAGGCAGACAGAAACCGGGGCGCCACCCGCAGCCTTGTCAGTTTTCTCATATTCATCTTCTTCACATTCAGTGACTGGGGCACATTCTCGATCAGACACAGTTGTCCCGGGGGTAGCTTCGTACGTAGTTACTCCATTGCAGACAGTATAAGAAAGGCACAGCCTGGAGAGGGACGCATAAAATCAGCAGAGATTGAGCTAAAAGATATGACAAGTCGAGGATACACACTCGATCGCAACGGAAAATTACTATTAGAAAAGAATGTCACAACTATAGAATGTCACAATCCATCAAATAAGGTGGAGTGGAGTGTATGGGCATGTTCGAGAATCATAAATATCTGGCGCCAATTCATATTCTTCTTCAACGATGCACACTTTTTTTTCCTCGCACAGGTGACCGTCACCATAATGAGAATTTGGGCATTCACACTTGAAGGACCTGTCCAGATTAGTACACGTTGCTAGCGGATTACAGGAAGAATCCAGGCACTCATCAATATCTACGCATGGACTTCCATCGTCAACTGTATGATCAATGAGACGTTGACAAATGTTAAGTTTAGTTGTGAATAATTCGACGTGGGCTCCTGTCGGTCTCTATTCGAACCAATACTATCCGATTGCTGAAATAAGACTTAGGACCCCTTGGCTTATAAGCATTGTCAACAGTATTCAGAGGCGAAAAAATTGGTTGTTGGTGGACGCATACAATCAAAATGCGTTCGAAAGGAATAGTTCGTATCGGAATGCTTGATCAAATGGGTTATCGATGTCATATGGTTCACGCCAACGACTTTTACGCATACTTCAAGCTGGACAAGACAGAAAGAAAGAAGACAAAAACGAAAGACTCCCCGGCGAAATAGCCGGCAGAATACTGGCAAAAGTATTCTTTGGCCAACATGGGATCTGTCACACAGGCCTTGTCGAGTTCAAAACACGGATTTGATGCAGTCATACACGGCAACGTCGTGCTGCTTGGTGTGACCGAACTAGCTGGCGATACGGAACTAGATGACGATGGCGTACGTGACGACGAGAGCTCGGTGGACGTGGGAGTTGCCGTGCTTGACTGCGCTGGCTGTGCTGACCTCGTGGGATTGGCTGATGGAGGCACGACGCTGATACTGGGATCAGGTTTCACACACGGTGTCGGCTGGGGTGTCTGTGACGGCTGGTTGGATAGGGAAGGTGTACTAGTCGGGAACGCACTTATCAATGCCTCACTCGTTCGAGAGGTAGCGCTTGTCTGCGATGCTTGCGGAGGTGCCTCAGACCGGGAGGGGGCACTGGTGCGCACGGCCGAGGTCGTTAATCGTTAACGACGAAGCGCTAGTGACCGAGGAATAAGGTAACACTGAAGGCGTTGGTTTGTTCGTCAGTGACGGTAGCACCGATTGCGACGGCTTTATAGCCCCTGTCGGCAACGCACACGGTGGCACAGAATCCACAACGTCAAGACCTGGCGATGCCGACGCCGATGTAATGCTGGTACGCGAGACTCTGAGAATTACTTGCACTTATCAGAACTGTTGCTTCGACTGTCTTAGACGCTGTTGCCTGCGCGGTGGTGGATGGAGTCACTCCTACACTCTGCGAATTACTTGGACTTGGCAGAACCGTCGCTGCGGCTGTCTTAGACGACGTTGCCTGTGCGGTAGTGTTGGAGTCGCTCCTACACTATAAGAAGCACTGATAGCCGGGAGAGCTGATGGTGACGCCACAACAGTACTGGATGGGGATGCATTCATACTACGGGAAACACTTGGAGTTGTCGCAAACGAGGGTGACGCCGGTATTGTTTGTGATGATGTTGCCTGGGCGGTAACTGTGAGAAGCACTGATAGCCGGGAGAGCTGATGGTGACGCCACAACAGTACTGGATGGGGATGCATTCATACTACGGAAAACACTTGGAGTTGTCGCAAACGAGGGTGACGCTGGTATTGTTTGTGAGGATGTTGCCTGGGCAGTGGTAGATGGAGTCGCGTCCTCATTTTGAGACGCGCTTATGGTCGCGAGAACCGAAGGTGAAGTCTTTACTGTGCTAAACGGAATGGCAACCACACTACTAGAAACGGTAGTTGTTGGTAGTGATGAGGGTGTAGGCGAAGCTGCAACCGTCTGGGAAGACATTGCCTGAGCAGTAATGGACACAGTTGCTACTGCACTCTGAGAGGCGCTTGTTGTCAAAAGAATCGAGGGAGTCACCGATGGCGACGCCTCGGCTGTACCAGATGGGGATGCCACTGCGACTAACACTTGCCGTGGGAGACGACGTGAGCGAAGCGACAGCTGTCACTGATCTCGATGGCTGGACCGTGCTCAATGAAGAGGCTACCACACTGCGAGAACCACTGGCAGACGTGGTAGGGGATGAAATTACGCGTATGCACGGGCTGAGACCGTCATTAACCACTATGTAGCCCGTCGGTACATTGAAATTTGTTAATATTTGATACAAATAGCTGTTAAAATAACTAAGCCAGATTCCTCAGCTCTCAATCGAGATACAACCGACACAGGTAAGGATCAACAGTGCCAGACACAAAAATGTACAAACAGTGTCTTTTGGACAAAGGTAGCGTCATTTGAAAACAATATCGCCGTCACAGAATACGGATTGTTGCCATGCCCACATCTACAAACACATAAGTTCACACAATTTGCCCTCTTACATTGACAGAGACCCGGCAGACTGCTGTAGTCATATGCTGTTCCAGCCTCACACACTGTGCATTCGTTTCCGCTTGTAGCCAATGGAGCCGAACAAGCGCACTGGCTCTCAAGGGGGGTCGAGACGCACTCCTTCAATTCGTCACAAATGACGCCCTGACAATTGTCTGTAAAATAGGGTAAATATACAAGCATGTGAGTACGACGTTCTGAGTAACCGGATGCGATGAACGTCAGCGTGAATCGCAAACAGTTCTAGTGAGGTACAGCTGGAACGAAAGCGAGAAGGTAAAAAATATGTCTGATTCTTCGTCGTATATTCCATATCCAAACAAGAGATTGAACATACCTATGCACAGCGTATCCGACAGCTTTTGTAGTTGCTGCAGGCATTAGAGTTGACCGACGTCCCAGCTTCTACTACACTCCGTCCAGTCGGGATCGCCGGTAGCCGTGGAGCAAGCTGTGATTTCAACAGTTATTATGTTGGGCGGATATTGAGTCAGAGAGACGAGTGGCCCAAGATTGAAACGAACTAAAGCTGATATCCGAATGAATCAATCCTCGCGACCGTCAAAGTTTAATTATACTTGAAACATACCCATACATTCGCCGCTGCTGTATACCGTTCCCACGCCGCAGGGAATGCAATCTGTGCCTGAACCGACAAGCCCGTCATCGCATACACACAAGAACCCTTCCGACGTGCCCGAATATGTCGAGTTCTGATGGCAATTATTGCCGTCACAGTTATCGGTCAACATAAAATCAGACATAGGAACATCTATTTCAATGCCAGCGAAGCGTGTGTTAATCGTCTGGAACTTTCACCAAAACTCGGCAGTGAATCTGATCACAACAAAAATCGGCAACGTATGTATTTACTTTACCTTGGCATGTGATTCCGTTGAAAGTGAATCCTGATGGGCAGGCGCAGGTGTAGTCATTTCCGAAGATCGAGGTACACGTGCTGCTGGCAACACTACAAGGGTTGCCAAAGCAACAATCATTTACAAACGTTGGAAGGCACAAAGTTGTGGTTGCAGTTGAGTGGTAGAGCTTGTCTTATTCTTCATATCAGTATATATCATACAAACAAAACAACGACGACATCAGAACCACCTTGACAATACCGGGCTCAAACGACACTATAGAACCGAAGCGGTCCCATGGCCGTACTATACACACTGCATGTGATGACGTCACTCTCAGATTCATGCCTCGTGTAATTGGCAGCACATCCGGTGCACACGACCCCTTCGCCGTTCGACTGGCATTCCGCACATTTGGTAGTCGCAGTAGCTACGTCACAAGCTGTGCAGATAGCGAGAGACAGTGGCATAACCAGATAGAATACTGTGAGGTACAACGACATGTAGGCCATCAATAAGACTCATAGCATTTTTTCTGCTCGACATCGATAGAGACTAGTGTAATTATGTTTGCAATACGACTCCACTGCATAGGTGAGCCTTATAATGCCAGCTTGGAGCACTTACCTATGCACGCAGAATCCAGCGCAGAATAGCCCGCGGCACATTCAATACAAATCAACAGACTACCATCGCCGACATCGGCGAAATCACAGCCCACGCAGAGTGGATTGATTGTCGCACAGTTTGCGGATGGACTTGGCGACGAAGTCATCGAAGGCAAAGCTGTCAATGGGTATGACGATGTCATGGTAGTTGAAGCTGTCATAGTAGACGAAAGTGTAATGGTACGCGTTGGTGTCGACATGGGAGATGATGCCATCGTGGTAGATGCTGTCATTATGGGTGATGCTTTCATCGTGGGCGATAATGTCATCGTGGGTGATGCTGTCATCGTAGGTGATGCTGTTATCATGGGTGATGCCGTCATCGTAGGAGAAGCGGTCATGATATGTGATAGGGCTGTACTAGGCGTAGGCGACACCGCTACACATGGACTGGTGCCATCAGCCACCACCATCCCTTGAGTACACTTCGTGCGGTAGTATTCTACATTGGGGCTCGCCTGTCGTCTTGTCGTATATGGGGCGTCGCACTTCTTCCTCAACTATTCGAGACCCGCATTCCATTACATGCAAATCCTCCAGTACGACAGTGCATACTGCATGATAATAAAAAGAAAATCAGGCGTACCCAAATAAGAAAGTAAAATTTTGACCTGCAACCTCTTGTAACAAGCACGCAATGCTAGGTATTTTATTGACCAGGATATAAAAAAATAAAATCCGTAAATAAACAAAAAATCGAATAACTGTACATACTTGCGCATTCGCCCGGCAAGTTGCTGAAATCATATGCTGTTCCAGGGAGGCATTCGGCACAGCCAAGTCCGTCCACAACTAATGGAGCGGAACACATACACCGAGAACTCAATGGCTCTGCATCTGCAACGCATTCCTTCGATTCCTCACACTCGATGCTCTGGCAGTTATCTGCAGGTCAAAATAAAAAATATGAATTAAACTCGGAGGGACCTTAGAATAAAGACAACGATGTATTGAGAACAATTTATAATGCAACTACGAATGGGGAATTTAGCCCTAATTCAAGAAGAAATACTCATTGTAACTTGAGTGTACGTTGTGCAAATCTACAAAACCCTTACCTACGCACTCTGAACCGTTCGTTTTCATATACGGGCTGCAGGCAGTGCAAATGCGATCCTCCCCACTCAACGTGCACTCTGTACAATCAAGATCTTCCATGGCACTTGAACAATCTAAAAAATTGTATAAAATATTGGTGACCGTTAGGAAAAATCTAGGACTCAAATTCGCTTGAGTGGACAAAGCACAACAGTCGAAATTGACATATTGTCGAGCAGTCCCGTTCTATAGATGGACAACGCAAACAGCATGACCACGTACCTAGACATTCGCCTTCGTTGAAGAGTGTTCATACTCCACAAAGTGCGCAGTCAGTGCCATCTCCGACGTGTAAGTCATCGCAAACGCATAGAATACCATCGATTGTACCCTGACATGTCGCGTTGGCATGAACAATTGTATGTGTCACAGTTATCTATGTGGTATAAAAGGGTGAATTAGATGTGTTAGTCCCAGCGCATATTTCGCCATTACGTACGTTGTTGTCACTAGGAATGATGCCATCAAGATCAATACTGTTAGGACAACGGTGCTAATACTGAGTGGACCTCATGTCCGAATTTCACTTCAGAAGAAGGGGGTTTCAGAAGTGGTTTTTCAAGAAAATATTTTTTTAGAATCAAACTTAGTAATAGAGGCTTCGTCTCAAAGGTAGTAATAAACGCCTAAGGTTTGTGTAAAGACACCTTAGACGAATTGGAAGGTCCTGGACGACTGAGAGAGAACGCAAGAGATCTACCAACAAGTCTTCGTACTCACCTTGACACGTGACGCCATTAAAAGTGTAGCCAGAAGGACAGAAGCACTCGTAATCATTACCATAAATCG
>NW_014040118.1:0-3526 GCF_001186125.1 Sphaeroforma arctica JP610 | reverse complement strand
ATGCGATTGAGGACTTCTGCTCCAAGTCAAGAAGAAGTCTTCCCTACACCGTGTGATGGATGACTGGTATATCCTATACTGACTGATCAACAGCAGTGTCGTATTTCCTTACCAGCACACGCCGAGCCGTGAGGTTTCATATAGGGGCGGAACGGGGTGTAAACAGAAACCGACGCAACTAACGTACATTCCGTACAATCATTATCCTCCATGACGGTGGCGCAATCTACAGAAATGGGTGTAGAAATGGGCAACACAATGTTTAGTTCAGCACTCGCAGATTGAACATCGCACAACATTCAAAGAAGCATGCCTCCCACAACAGTGCCGTTGTAGTACGAGCGTATGTGGCACAAGTAGACAATCAATCGACCCGGTCACTAGGCTATACTTTAATATCAATTTCGTCCAGATTTGTGAAGAATATTATAATTGCATTTGTACATACCTTCGTACACGCCCTTGACCCCGTTATGGTACCACAGTTGATCTGACCCGCATGTCTCACAGTGCGTGCCGTTGCCGACATGATCGGTATCACACCCGCAAGCGTAATTTGCACCGTGGCTATGCACGTTGCATTGGCGTGGCAGCCGTTATCGGCGCAGTTGTCTGTTGTTGTTATAAGTGATGAGGACAATGGCACAGTGGTCGCAACTGCCGATAAAAAGAATCACATATATGATCACGGGTAGATTAAATAATGTTGGCTTTAGCATCTGTTCAATGACTTACCTTGACAAGTTTATAAAGTGTCATTCCAGAAGTAGAAGTCATCGCAATCGCAGATGTAAGACCCTTTGGTATTCGTACAACTACCAAGGTCCACGCCGTTCTCGTAGGCTCCACAAGGGCTATTGCCCAGACACTCGTTGAAATCTAGTAAGGATGTACAGCAAGCCCCGAAATTATAACACGACATTATAAGCTTGAGAGAAGAAGAAAAACGATTATTATTTTTAGAATGGGCAAGTAATTTTCCAATTTAACTAGTACCTCCAGTGCGTACAGCCCACCCATGGAATGACAATCGTGGTTCTGTATCCCGACGCTGTCCAAGATACTAAAACTTACCGCAAATGAAACCCTCCTCCACTTCTACCATCTCATATCCGCTGATGCAAAGTGTGTATACACCCGAAGAGCACCTGGCACAGTTCTCCTTGCCTGTCAATTCATAGCATTCTGCGATTGGGTTGTGAGCCGCGAGAATGTATACAAATGCTTGGAAATGGTATACAGAGACAAGGGACGAGGAAAACACTGTGAAGTGCTGGCTCGACAAGATCTAACAAGACACTTAGAAACAAAGCACTTAAAAAATTATCCTGACTACAAATCAGGATTCTTTCAAATAATTTCTACCAACGGTGCAATCGCGGCTTACCATGGCAAAAGGACCCGTCACCGAAAACTCCGAAGCCTTCAACATATCCATCGCAAGTATACTCTCTACCCCCAAAAAAAATCATAAGAGCAGTTTGCACAATTGAAAGTAGCTTCCTCGCATGCTGTGGTTGTTGAAATAAACAAAAATGAACCGAAATGAGCTGAATGCCAGCGGTATAGATAGCACTACACCCATATCGATGCGTATGGAAAGTGACAAATATGAAAACTTCGACGATCCGAGTTATCAGATCAGAACGTACTTTTACAATCGCCAATCTTAGTCACATACTTGAGGTCACCCTCGCTATAGTACACAGAACCAACCGCACATGGTGCACAATCGGTTCCATCGCCGACAAAGTGTTCCTGACGGTTACAGTCATAGCCTTCGGCTGTTCTGAGGCACGCCGCGTTCGTATGACAGTCATTGACGGCGCAATTGTCCGCATAAATAGAAGGAGTGCCGTCTGCCAAGAATGCAAAAAATGGTAATGGCGGTTATAACTGTTCGTGCTACTGAAATGTTGGAGACTCTCCGTCAATGATCAGAAACACGATCGACCATGTGGGACATTTCAGCCATGCTTGTTGCTATAAGCAATTATGTCGGATTCTCTTACCTAAGACCTCGTACAATGCCCATATGTCATTACGAAAGCAAATAGATCAACGGGTAGATCAAATAATATATGCAGCACAATGCCACTTACCTTCACAGCTGAAGCCAGTGGTCGAGTAGCCCACCTCGCACTCAGTGCAACTAAGCTCCGGTGTGCCCTCGAAATCAATATATTCATAGCCCACACAGCGTTCATCCACAAACGAACACAGCGCAGAGAGTGTCACGGTCGGAGACGGAGACGTAGTCGGCGACGGTGACACTGAAACAGTGGGACTGGGCGTGGGAGACACGGATATACACGTGGGGTGTCGTCATCAATAATGATCTCATAGCCACTGTTGTATTGGGAGCAAACGTACTCGTACTCAACGCGCGTGCAATCGTAGCAATTCTCGTCCTCTATGACTGTCGAGCACTCTGAGTATTACGGATATAGACATCGATTAGTAAATGAAGATACAGTGAAAAGCTACAAGTAACTCATACATCCGAATGCCAATGCATAGCCGGTTGCGCCCCAGAGAATGAGGCGAATTTTATGTTGAGTACGAGTATGAACCGGAGTGCCAACATGGAATCTGGTAGATATCTACAGACACCACTAGTACCATAAACCGATCGCAGACAATTTAAACAGATCATGACCAGGGAAGGTCGAGCAGTGCTAAAACCCAAAGCTTTTCAATCCATAAGTGGTGTGAGAAAATTTACGGTCGACTTACCAACGCAGGTGGTATCGTCAAAGATATGGAAGCTGTAGCAGCTGCAAGTGTAAGCCGCTCCGTCATTGATAAGCGAGCAATCTCCTCACTCTCCACACGGATTATCGTGGCAGTAGTCGACTGCTGTTGACAGCACGAGACAATGAGGTACTCGCCATTTGCTTATGCGCGTAGGCCGAACAGCGAAGAAAGTTCGGAGATATACGCTTTTATGTCGTAAATGAATCGCAAGCGTTCTTGTATGAACGATCCTTGCGCTTAACTACAGTACAAAACTACAGATGCAAAAGTGCAATAAAAAGGCCTAAAGTGGGTTATTTGACCCCTACAAAAGCGTCTCCGGACTTACCGCAGGAAACGTCTCCGCCAGAGTTCGTATAGATGCGCAGATTCTCAGTGCACGTCAAACAGGTCGGTCCCACGCCGCCGCACGTGGCACAGTTTTCGATAGGAGTGGCCACATCACAGACTGTATTGCAGTCGGTACCAGTCAGGGGTTAGGTTTAAGATTTTACGGTGTATATGATGAATTTTGTTGAAGAGGTGCTACTAGTATGCTAGAACGTATACATTGCCCTGGAAGACAATCAGCAAATAGACCGAACAATCAGTGAGGCATGGACATGTTCTTTTAAGGTCACGGTCAGACAGCTGTCACAGTACCAATGATGTTCCTAGTTTCAGATATGGAACACGTTATGTGCATACCACCATTGCACAGATTCAAGTATCGCCGCTGTCTTGAACACACACAAACACAAACCAAAACAAACCGATCTAACAATACAAT
>NW_014040119.1:69170-73058 GCF_001186125.1 Sphaeroforma arctica JP610 | reverse complement strand
TTCGAAATCTATCTGGAAGTATGAATGTAGGGCTATATATATACATGTGTGTGTGTGTGAGTGTGAGTGTGTGTGTGTGTGTGAATGTGTGTGTGAGTGTAAGTGTGTATGAGTGTTAATGTGTATGTGTTTAGATATTTGCGTGAATTTAAAAAATTGGCAATTCTGAACTGTTGTCAGTGAAGCTGTTTCTCAAGATTTGTACATACCGGGTTTTGCCAGAACTATCGAGTCGGTACAAATATAACATACTTATGACATTGACAGACCACTACATGGCTGAAATTTTTTTATACGTACATGCGATCATCTGTAAACAGATGCTATTTGTTCGCAAATGGTATAGTCCTGAACAGAACTATGCATCTCTTACAGAAAACCAGTTGCAGAAATAGATATGTCATTATCCTGGCACAAAAATGAATAGTTTTTAGGGGATCTTTCTATCGCCATGTATATCATAAGCAGTGTTCTTCATTGTTTAGTACGCATACATGACATGGATACTACTAGCTGCTAATAATGCATGTTGCCAATATACCCATACCGACTGACAAGGCCTACATAATAGGCATCCGCCCAGAGGTCAGTGGCTATGGTAGCATTAGCTATACACATTTGATGCATAATACGCGCAGAATGGGGATCCAGAAGGTTTAATCTCGCAATCGCCGCAAGGCACTCATCTGCGAGGAACGCATTCCCTGGGTCATATGTGGCCTTTAGATATGGAATGAACCCAAAATCACCGTCGTTATTTACTGATTCTGTTATAGGATAAATACTTTCTTCGCTCCTTATGATATTAGAGGAGAACGGCTTAAAATGTGTAAATAACGAGTACTTTCTCCCACACCTCAGTACATTATATGCTACAACGCCTACGCACAAGATGATTATATATATATACTGCTTCCGATATCGAATTGTTCGGAACGCCCACAACATCCTACAGTCGACAATTGTTAAACTTTACGAACTCCCGTAGCATTTAAATATTCTACGTGACGCTCTTGTCCGCTGTAGAATTACATGTCACCGTATGCCATATTCGCCTGTGCAAAGTACGAGGCATCACTCAAACAAAAGTAGTTTTTTTTAGACGTTATTAGTTTAAATACAGGTATGTACATATTACTTTTTCTAAAGATAACAATTCTGCTGAACCAGTGAACTCATTAAATTGATCCCAATTTTTTCAAGTTGTCATGGTAACACGTCGACAACGCACTAATCTCAGTTCACTATTTAACTTCACTTTGTATATCGCTCTTCTATATTTTTGAAAAAAAAGGTGAACTCACTGAACAGTGAACACGTGTGGTACATATATATTTTTTGGTTTAAAAAAAAAGGATTTGACACTCAATTGTTTGTGTGTTTTACACTTTTACTGCTTTCTCTGATAATAGAAGAGAACAATTGTTTGTGTGTTTTACTGCTTTCTCTGATAATAGAAGAGAACAAATAAAGTCAAATTATATATCGCTTTATATCAGTTTTTTCCAGGCTCTCGACATGACAGAGTTGCACAAGATCACTGCTTACTGTTAATATCAACTATACAAAATATTAATACAAGAAGTGCATGCTGAATGGGATCATACTGGCTGCCCGCTATATAACAGGCGCACTTGCTCTTTGGCGATCTTTGCCCGAATTTTTATCTTGTACCTACGGCCACGCTAGCTGCTATGTGACGACTAAACAGTGCATTTGTGGCACTAGCCCTTGATGTGTGAGTTCATAACACACTCGCGGAGCAGACTAACTTGCAAATTACACGTCGGATCGATTTTTTTATATCAGCTACATCAAAGCGTCGGGAGCTTCAGCATTGAAGCCTATCTAATACATTTTTCTCAGTCATGGCTCTTCTGTAATAGCATTTCATAGTGTATTGCTTGGAATATAAGGTGCGGCATATATGAGGAGCTAGCAGATCAAGTTCTTGAGGTTGCATCGTATAAGAGTGAGTACTCGGGATCGTATAAACTGGACACCTTTAAGTAGCGTTCAACTACTTCGATCTTCAATTGAATACGCCTTGTTCAGCACTGAATTGTTGCATTTAAATTGAACTGCAACGATATCATGTGCGAACTGCAATGCTGATGTTTTTGCGCTGCTGAAGTCAATCATGTTAAATACTTAGAACTTTCTGGACAATAGCATGCACAATACAGTTTGCTCATATCAAAACATATCTACGCGACGATGTTATTAATTTACGGAAAAGAGTATTATAAATATATACTTTCTACCTAATTATATAACCAGTTGTGAATATTAGTTGCCCACATAAGTTCCTGCGGCTGCGAAGAGAGAGCAAGGATGGTCAACGAAACTTGAATATTTTAAAATAGAATTAAACCTGAAAATTTGAAACTTGCCTTTGTAATTGAATCTATTTATTATTCAATCTTCACTCTTGAGGAAATTGACTTCAAAAAAAATACAGAATTGTTTCGGTATATTACGACAGTTCTATAGCAAAACTTCGCAATTATTCACTATGACATCCTGTCATGTGCAAATACATGAACTGGTTGCGAATCATCAATTCAATCGTGAATGCATGAAACACTTCAATTTAATCCCAAACACATACACCGCAAGTCGACACTCTTTCATGGACTCTGTTGAGTTTGTCCATCATTCGGTAGTTCGCAGAAGCTGAAGAAATGTGATACCCAAGATAACGATGACAGCAGCAGTGGAAAGGTGTACATGTACTGCTGGGATCAGGAACCTATGGGGAGGAGAGAATAAAAGCACAACGGTCAATGAGTCAGCGACAAAACTATTCATGACACCTCACGAAAAAATGGAGAAGCTTACGTAGGTGCAATCTTTTGACGGCTTGCACTAAAACCCGAGTAGCTCAATCTTGTGGATGCTTATCACAAACCTCGATTTAGCGTGGATGAGAATGTCGTTGGAAACGATATCTGATACTAGATTGGGATTTACACTTGTAGTGATGTCGCTGGAAGGCTGAAGCTAGTCTGCTCAAAAGCACACCGTTGGTTGGCTGCGCAAGCAAGAACGGGAAGAAGGAAATATCCGCGGAAAAATCTGCAGCGATATCATACAGATGTCGTTGTAAGATGAATACTCGTATAAATAGACCATCTTTTCGATAATTGGAAAATACATTATCTTTCAAATGAGTCAATACGAAGTACACTTATTCGCGATCACGATGCTTCAAAATATCTTGAGACCTGAGGGATGAGAGGCTTAGAGTGGCGGCCTGGCCGTGTCGGTGTGTGCAAAATTGTAAATATTCTGTGCTCAATTCTCTCATAGTATTTGAGAGAACAAAAATACCCATGTAAATATTTACGTATTTAAATATTGGTCGATGCTAACACACGTAAGAATGATAATCAACGTTCAGTTTATTGGTAGTGCCTCCGAGTTGACTAGTTGAATGCTCGGGCACCGTAGTGTGTAACTTTCTTTTTCTTCCTTAGCTGCTACTTCTCTCGTCTTAGTCAACTCCTTCAGATAGTCCCTAGACTGGCTCACCTCACGACTTCTCCTCGCATCCCTCGTTGTCGTCTGTCTCTCCTATCTGTCGTTAGCATGGCCAACTATCCAAGCCTAAGTGTCCTCTCTATAGAACACTCTCAACGCATACCTACGCAGAGGTCCACCAATATAACCCACCAAATAATGTATGTCTCCTGCAACTTCTGCTCTCCCTACCTGTCAATCTCTCCTTGCCCTCATCAGCTGTCAATCTCCGTGTTTTCATCATTGTCGGTTCGTTACTTCGAGTACCGAACTCCCAGTGCTATCGGACTTTCCATATTGTGCAGGTGGTTGCCATGAGCCAGGCGCCAGCTGGTCATAAATAGTGTCAATGTGTCATACTCATAC
>NW_014040119.1:63924-69150 GCF_001186125.1 Sphaeroforma arctica JP610 | reverse complement strand
TTGCTGTTTTTTTATTTTATATACAAAAACAAAAAGCAAAACAAACCAAAAATAGTCAAATAGAAAAAACGGTGGACAACAGTAGTTCTCCGCTAACTTTTCGAAATAAAACCATTACTCTCCTTGGCCGTTACTTTTCTCCTACTAGAGAGAGGGTTAAATAATTATTTAGTTCGTAGTTGGAGTTTCCTCTGGGGTAAATAAATAGATCTTCTTTTGATTAGTTTGAAAATCAAAATAAATTTTATACGACTTATTTTTAGTATTCGCTTTTATTGAAAGCAAAACAGTACTAGAGAGTAGTATTTACTATTTATTCGTCGAGTCTGGGTGTTCATTGTTCAACTGGTCATCGTTGGGCGTTGGCGATACGAGTCATACAACCGTACACATATTTTGTTCAAAATTATTGTATTTACAAGTCAATAATAAAAAATGTTTGTTTTATAATAAAAAAACAGGCGTTGTTGTCAATTATTTTTAAATTTGGGGTTGTTTTAGAAAACGATAAGAAAAAATACATCACAGTGACGCCGAGTGATGAGTCAACTGAGACAGTTGAGATTCTTGAAGGCTTCTTGGAGTGACTGGGAATGGGTAGTGGGTATCGTTCCATGACCCATGCGGCATGAAGTGGGGCCCGACCATGTGTGAAAATTCAAACATATTTGTCAAAGTTGTTGCTTGCTATTTATGTATGTACATTTAAAAAAAGAAATGTCCATACTCCATACCTGATAATACTGATCAGTGATCATCACATGAGAATTAAGATACCGAATTCCAGAGAGATTGGTGATGGAAGTCATAGCGACCTGAAGTCCTGAACACCGGCGTCCGGCAGGCTACCGGCTAAGCCGCCCTGGCCCCTGGGGCCTGGGCCAGGCGGCCAGCGTTGACAGGCTTTTGACTTTTCTTTGGTCTTTTTCAAAAAATCATATAGGCGGCGAAAGGGCGGCCAGTGTGGACAGACTTTTGGCTTTTTTTTCTTTTTAAGAATCTCGCTCTCTACTCTCTAGTAGAGAGTAGAGCGAGAGAGAAAACTAAAAAGGCACAACAGGCTACTGCTCCCGTGGAACAAAAGGCCACGGCTGACTTCCCCTTCGAGTCACGAACAGTTGTCCATTTTTTATTAATATTTAAAAAAAACAATACGAAGTATAAGAAAGACTAAAGCCCTAAAGTCCCTAACGCAGTCTCAACTCTCAACTCTCACAACAAGGCGTTAGGCCCAGGGCCCCAAGGCCCAGGTATTTGGGAACAGACGAACAGTAGTATTTACCTCTGTTGAGTGTTGACTGTAAAAATATGTACTAAAATACAAAGAGAGTAGAGACCACCACAGCGGCAGCAACTGTACCACTAAATTCCGGGTCGTTCCCCGCGGACCCACGCGGCCACGCGGCCACATACCACACCCACGCCCACGGTCCACCGAGTCACCGACAGTAGAACTGTGCTCTGTCTCTATTTTAAATATTTAACTTTTTAGCATATTTGGGACCCCCCCTTTATCGTGGAGGGAGGGGTGCATGTACTGGGCGGGTGGGGGGGGGGGACCCATATTTAAGAAACATATATTTATGTGTGCTTTTAAAGTGACTTTAGAGATTGAGGTCAGCCTGCCCTGAGGTCCAGCTACATTGGTTTGTTTTAAAAAAAAACAACAAACTGCAGTGATTGTACATAATTACGAATATGACATTTATTTTTTCATACTTATTACTCTTCCAAAGTAAATAATTTTTGGTTCATCAATATTATACTTATAGGTTTTGATTTGCCATTAATCGTTTTAGTACTTTTCAGTATTTTCACTTTTTCAAATCAACTAATTTACACCCTTGATGTATTTTGCCAGAGAGTATTTTTTCATGCTGTATGATAATTAGTATTAGTATATATTATATATATATATATATATATATATATATTAAACAGCCAACAAACAAAGCTGTGTCAAGGAATCACGGACTCACGGGTCACCGGTCACCTGTGTGTGTGTGACTGTCAGTATCGGACACTCGTGAGTCGCGACTGTGTCACCGGCTCACCGCGTGAAGCAAAAGTATGACTGTTTTTTCTTTATCAGAATAATATACAACACTGCGATTGGTTGATGAGAACACCGAATGGCTTCGAGAGACGAGTAGCCATCATATTGAATAATGCTCTGTTGACAGTTCCATGGCATTATGTACTTTTATAACTTGCGATCGATGGACAATGAACTGTCCGCTCGTAACTGAAAAAAAGGCAATCTACCACGCAGGTACGGCATATATAGCGTTCACTCGGAAGCATGTAGATCACAAAAAAAAATTCTCCCACAAAACATGATTCCAAAGTATATTGCGCTCAGTCTCGTTGCGTGTTTGTACGGCGCTACTTTAGGTGCAACAATCAAACGAAGTGATGACTCTAGCATAGATGGCTTTATGTCAGCCCGTGGGCTTATACCTGAGGGTACGTATCAAGACCATGATTTTCCACACTATTTCTATCTAGAAGATGATCAACTGAGCACAAAAGTGATTCAAATTATACTCGATCCTTTCGACACTAATGGGGCTGGCGATTCTGCTAGGCCTCGAAATGAGATAACAAGCGGAGATTGGAGCGACTTCCCCTACAAAATCACCTCGAAGGAGGAGGACCACGATTTTGTAATCCGATTCAAATTCAGAACTGAGCACGAAATAGATACTGGCGGTAGTACCCTGCATGTTTTCCAACTATTTGACGACCACAACCCGAATGCTGTATTGAGCTTTACTGATGATAATGACTTGGTATTCTGGTCCCCAAGCCGCGACCTGTTTGATAAAGTTGTTATTCCATACGAATGGGAACAATGGCTAGATATAGAGATCCGATTTTCTTATGGAAGAAATTGCTATTTTGACATCAACGTAAAGAATTTAGATGGTGACCTTATGAACAGTGCCAAAAATGATATCGGCGAGTACCACATCCAAGACTTCCAAAAACTTAAATTCGGACTATATCAAATCGACGAAAAGGCGCCCCCCATGACATTCATGACGCGATACACGGATATGGAATTCAGCACCGATGATGGCAACTACTACAGATAGAATTGAAAACTTCGAGCAAATTGTTGATAAACTACTCATACGGTTAGCGATGCGATAGCGATATATTTGCATCAAGCCAAGACCGTCTAGCAGACCATCACACTCGACCGTGGTCTGCAACGATATCAAATCAGCTTGTGCGCATCCTAACGTTACTCATTTAAATAAATTTAATAGCTGACCTATGTTTCATAGTCATTCCGACGCCCCAGCTCTATATGTCGCCTAAAGTCCGTTACACGAATATTCTGTCGAAACTTTCCATGCTCTGTACAGTATCAATCAAAGACAGTTCGAACAGATGGTTTGAACATCTCTTACACGATTCAACGAACGTGCATATTTTGATAAAAGTGTATCTGCTTCCACTTTATATGTGGCAACCACACATATACAAAACATCAGTAGATCGAGACACGCCTGATTGAATTAACCAATTGAATCATCAACTAGCATGTTCTATATAAAAAGTCATAGATCCATTCTTTCTCGTTTTATAGAAAGCTCGGTATGCACGCACGCTCAGAATAACGTCCCGTCGAAAAGCGGCCCAGAAAGTGCAGAAAGCCCTAAATAAATCAGTTGTTGCATCAATTAATGGGGGAAAATAGGTCAAGAGAAAAGTAGCTTGCATGGAAGGGCACGTGCGTTCTTTGACGCACTTGAGGCAAGAAGCCGATAAAAAGCATCAATATTACACAAAAATGCAGGTTTCATAGTTTGACTGAATAACCCAGTCTAGTATATTTATACTTGTAGTTTATAGGTTCAGAGCACCGCCTGCCAGTAGCTTATTCTGATTTGTCACCGATCCAAGCAATTAGAGCTGTATTGGTGCGTGACCACGAGATGCTGCCGTCGGTCATTTTCAGACATGAATTTTATGTGCACAGCCTTCTGTGAAACATGGTAGAAGTAGTTAGACTTTGCAGGCCCGCCCGTGATAAACAAACTTGCTACATATACATTCAAAATTCGAGTATTGGCTTTGCTAGTGCGATTTGATGGATGTAAATGAGAGAATGTATCTCATCAGAAAACTGACGTATGCGTCAGCAACAGGTGCAGATACCTAGTTTTAACTTCAATCTCATGATATTTCACTTCACATCCACTACACCAACTGCATTTATCAAATACCGAATTGACGCACATCTGAATCAGGATATTCTTATGGGAATAATTGTGTTCGAGTACGGGGAGAGCCTACATACGGTTTTGCATAAGGTGTGTAATACTAAAAAATTAATGCGGACTTGGAGGTTGATGACTTAAGAATATAACTTGTGAGTGTAGCTGGCCCAAATTCAGTCTCATCCGAAGGCTTTAGTGAATCATAAGCGTCTTCGTACACTTAAAAGTTTAGTAACTCAATCATATCCCGTTTCTACACCGAACAATTCGTGTATATACAACATATATACACAGCTACACTTCCAAATTTAAAACTCGCATAGTACTCCGCTTAGAGCCAACATTCACACCTCGAGAGTATCTTCATCGAACACGAGTAAAGGCAAAACTCATCTCGACACATACGCATGCTGCATGAAGTATGCCTACACTTTGCAAACGATCAATAGAAAGTTATAATATTGATACAGTACACACTCCAACTGGAATTCGACGCATCTGAATCGTTCACCGGTCGTGCTTAAATACATATAGATACGCTCCACTATCCTTTAGTAGACAGAGGAATTGTGAGCAACTTCGCCGATATTTGTAAGGTGATCTCAGCTAAAGTAAAAAACTTTCAAAATCTACATCCAACCAGCGAGGTCTTGTTGCACCAGCAAACACAGATAAACCCGCCACTATAGCTGAACAAAAAAAAGTATAGATTAAGCATTCCAAAGTACACACGTACATGAGTATTCAACTACATACTCGTATAATATATATAACAGCTATGCATGCGTATTCAACTATCTACCGCTATAACCATCAACCGCTGACGTACAAAGTTGGGGCATATATGTATATATATATATATACAAATAAACACACACAAATACATATATATATACATATATATATATATAGATTAATACATATAAACGTATATATATGTATATACATATATTTAAATATATATATATATCTGTTTATACATATATATCTGTTT